>NC_133331.1:13722749-14022749 GCF_042186555.1 Aquarana catesbeiana
GTTTTTTTATTTAAAATTTGCCGCGGCGTTCCCCCTCATGATTCATACCAGACAGCTGTCAGCACTGCCTGTCGCTCATCACGAAAGGAAAAAAAAGTTTTCCTTTCCCGATGAGCGAGCCAGCTCGGAGCTGGCTCCCGCGACTAGGCTCGCAGGTGTCAAATCAAATTGACACAATATCGCGGTCACCTACTGTATTGATGAGGAGGCACTGATGAGGCTGCACTGATAGGTGGCACTGATGGGCACTAATAGGTGGCACTGATAGGCACTGATAGGCAGCGCTGATAGGTGACAACGATGAGGAGGCACCGATGGGCACTGATTGGCAGCACTGTGGGCACCGTTGGGACTGCACTGATAATCGGGACACTGATAAATGCCCTTATTATTGTTATTTATTGTTATTAATTTGTTACGTTCCATTCGTTTAGATACGGCATTCCTTATTTCAGATAAATTCATATTTGTTACGTTCACTAACAGCCACATTTGAAAGGAAATTCCAATACCTATAATTTAATAGTTAGTAATAGTTAAGTTATTATTACTTAGTTCTAATTTCAGATTTTTTAATTTTCGGGTTTTCGGATTTTCGAAGTTCGAATTTCCGAATTCCCGAATTTATACGTTTTTGGATTTACGATTTTTCCAATTTACGAATTTTCGGATTTACGAATTTTTCAAATTTACGAATTTACAAATTTTCGAATATACAAATTTTCGAATTTACGTATTTTCGAATTTACGTATTTTCGAATTTATGTATTTTCGTATTTACGAATTTCCCAATTTACTATTTTACTAATTTTCGAATTTCCAAATTTTTGGATTTACGAATTTTCGAATATTTGAATTTACCAATATTCAGAAAAATTTGCTAAGCGGGCTTTCGTTAATTCGGATAATTCCAAATTAACGAATTTGTCTAAATTTGTTAAAAAACTAATTTGGAACGAAACGAATTGCACATGTCTACTTACTTTACATACCTACACCAACAAAACAAACATGAAAGTAAAACAATAAACTGCTTTTAAGGAGCACCTGAAGATACAAATGCATATAATGTACAATATATAAACACCCCATGGAGAACATAACACGTGTGCTATATAGGCCGATGCTGGTGCACAAATGGACCGAAATATGGCACCAATTGCTAGGTCGACCCCCCCCAATATCAATGGAAATTATGGTCAATAATATATTGGTCTTTAGCATTAAGCTACGACTCCAAAGAGGATATACTAGCAAAAAAAAAAAAACCCAAAGAGAAAGAGAAAAAAAGAATACAAAATAATAAAAAGTAAAGGAGCCAGGAGTGGACAAATATTCTAAGCTTCACAAAAACTAAAAACTAGATTCAGGTCCTATAATGGTTCCGCTAGCAATTTTCGCATCACAGTTGATTCTCTAAATACCTTCCAAGAGAGCCGTATTTGATGGTATTGTTCATATGTATCTAACTCATGCCCCAAAAGCGATTCCATCCTCTCCATGTAATCCATCTCTGCAACCCAGTCAATCCAAGGAGGAACCTGTGCTGACCGCCAATGGCGGAGTATAACCGATCTCGCTGCTTTCAACCAACGCCTAAGGAGTAATTTGCGGGTCTATTGGGAGCATTCGCTCCTGTAACAAGTGGTATAAGAGCCGCAAAATCTGGTCCCAAAATTCTTGAATAGGAGGGCATTCCCCACCAGATATGAAGGAGAGAGCCCTTACATTAAAGGGTTAAAGTGTGGCTATTCAGGGGTTAACTTTTGGTGCGGTGTCACTTCCCATTTTGGAGGTAAAATATGTAGGAAGAGGTTTTGCGTCAAAACTGATTTTCATACATACAGATTATTGGAGATGCAAAAGCAGGTAAGGAGGAGGTGGTGAGGGCCCCTCCAAAGGGTCCTAAGAAGGATCTCCAACTGGGATCAAGTGAAAACTGAGGACAGCTGAAGGGATGCTGTATATTAAAATACAATATGGATGCTGTATATTGCCTATCCACATCCCATGGCAGCTTTATTATTCATCCCTGCCTAAAAGAATAATTGGATTTTTTTAGACCCCACCCCGGCTCCTACTTGCTTACCAGGGCTTAAATTACATTTTCCTGGGCCCCATAAGGTCAACAGAGGGACCAGGAGGTGGAGGCAGAGGGACTTTTTTTCATTTTTTAGGGGGGGGGGGGATAGGCAAATAAAGACAGTGCTGCTGTTCCGCTGCACCCTGTGGGGTAGGTAGGTGTAGACAGGGTTGGGGAGGGGGGGCCTCATCAAGAAGACTGTATGGGGTCTCATGATTTCTAACAGCAGCCCTGGTTGTATGTTGAGCTGTACCGTACAATGCATAGGGGTACCACTGACAATGAATGGCACTGCAATGCATTGCACATACAGGGACATCCTAATAGCATCACAGGCCCCTGGGCAAAGTAGTGCACTGGGGCCCCTTCCTGTCTGCCCCAATTCACGCACCTACTCTCAAGAATTAAAGTATAAATAGTTGATATGGCACAGTACAGGGGGCAGGGCGGCACAGTACAGAGGGAGTATGGGGGGGGGGGGGCAAGAGAGCACAGCTTAGAGGGGGCAGGAAGGTACAGTATGGGGGGGAGCAGGCAGGCACAGTATAGGGGGGCAGAAGGGCCCAGATGTGGGGGAAAAAGGAAGGTACAGTACGGGAAGGGCAGAAGGGGACAGTACAGGGGGGTCAGGAGGGCATAGAACAGGGGGGTCAGGAGGACACAGAACAGCGGTCAGGAGGGCACAGAACAGGGGGGTCAGGAGGGCACAGAACAGGGGGGTCAGGAGGGCACAGAACAGGGGGGTCAGGAGGGCACAGTACAGGGGGGTCAGGAGGGTACAGTACAGAGGTCAGGAGGGCACAGTACAGGGGGGTCAGGAGGGTACAGTACAGGGGTCAGGAGGGCACAGTACAGGGGTCAGGAGGGTACAGTTCGGGGGGTCAGGAGGGCACAGTACAGGGGGGGTCAGGAGGGCACAGTACAGGGGTCAGGAGGGCACAGTACAGGGGGATCAGGAGGGCACAGAACAGGGGGGTCAGGAGGGCCCAGAATAGCGGTCAGGAGGGCACAGTACAGGGGGTCAGGAGGGCACAGTACAGAGGTCAGGAGGGCACAGTACAGAGGTCAGGAGGGCACAGTACAGGGGTCAGGAGGGCACAGTATAGGGGGGGTCAGGAGGGCACAGAACAGGGGAACAGGAGGGCACAATACAGGGGGGTCAGGAGGGCACAGTACAGGGGGGGGTCAGGAGGGCACAGTACAGGGGGGGGTCAGGAGGGCACAGTACAGGGGTCAGGAGGGCACAGTACAGGGGGATCAGGAGGGCACAGAACAGGGGGGTCAGGAGGGCCCAGAATAGTGGTCAGGATGTGAGTTTTAGCGTGCTTTACCATCTCATAAAAATGTGAATGGCCCCCCCTAAGTGGACCGACTTTTTGCACCGTTCTCTGGATGGGATCAGCAATATACTGATTTATGGAACTCATTATCTGGTCTTTTTGAATTCTGTTAATGTAGCAGAGTTAAGAAAATGAATCAGCGGCTCAGAAAAGCGCCCGGCGCCCTACAAATCCAGGTTAATGTATCGCCTTGACTTTAACAATTAGGATCAATCATTACATGATATAGTAAAAACATATATCTGTCCCCCCGTTATTGCTGTGTCTTCATCCAGGCCCGGCTCTCCCGCTCTCCAGAAATATCGTTTCTTATTAATTTTAATAGTAGCTAATGTATTGAGCGCGGCATAGGTCTCGGTGCCATTTCCCCATGACCGCTCCTACATCCATTCCGGAACGCGTCCCCTTCCGCAAGCTCTATTTTTAGGTTTCTGCTCCGCACCGGGCAATAAATATAATTATTCTGAACTCCTGCGTGAAAATCCCATTTAATTGAGTTTCTCTACATTCGGGTTTATGGCGCTGTTTGTGCCATAAAAGATGATTAGTAATTTTAAATTCCATATTGCTATTGTAATTTGCTTTTTATAGCCAGCCGGCTCCGAACATCCACCTTCCTTTTATGGCTCGTAGGAGTCGCTGCCTCTCCCCCATACGAAATTTCCAGGTGTGTACAGAGGAGGGAGAGGAGGAACCAGCCGCAGACACTCAGAGATCTCTTCCAGAAGGAACCGTTCCTTTAGTTGGGACTTACATTTGCCTAATTGTATTCCGTGCCGTGGAGGAGGAAAATGTGACACCAGATTATAACTCAGTCATTTGTTGGGTGGTGAGGCTTCAAGTAGGAAATCTGACATGGACTGGTCTTTTATTGAGGTGAAGATACACTATTTTACCAAAACTTTAATGGCATCCCAGTCTTAGTCCGTAGGGTTCAATATTGAGTTGACCCACCCTTTGCAGCTATAACAGCTTCAACTCTTCTGGGAAGGCCGTCCACAAGGTTTAGAAGTGTGTCTATGGGAATGTTTGACCATTCTTCCAGAAGAGCATTTGTGAGGTCGAGAAGGTCTGGCTCGTAGTCTCCGCTCCAAGGTTGGGAAGAAGGTTGGACAAGAAGGTCTGGTTCGCAGTCTCCCCTCTAATTCATCCCAAAGGTATCGGGTTGAGGTGAGGACTCTATTTAGGTCAGTCAAGTTCCTCCACCCCAAACTCGCTCATCCATGTCTTTATGGACCTTGCTGTGTGTACTGGTGGGCAGTCATGTTGGAACAGGAAGGGGCCATCCCCAAACTGTTCCCACAAAGTTGGGAGCATGAAATTGTCCAAAATGTCTTGGTATGTTGACGCCTTACCCATGTCTTTATGGACCTTGCTTTGGGCACTGGTCCAAATCATTTGGTGGAGGGAGAATTGTGGGGTTATTTTTCAGATGTTGGGCTTGACCCCTTACTTCCAGTGAAGGGAACTCTTAAGGTGTCAGCATACCAAGACATTTTGGACAATTCCATGCTCCCAACTTTGTGGGAACAGTTTGGGTTTGGGTTAGGGGTAGGGGTAGGGTAGGGTAGGGTTAGGGTTTTCCCTTGAAGAACAAGGTTAGGACTCAGAGATTGGAATAGGAACCTACCACCTACCGGTACCGCCCCTTATAGAGAATACAGAGTTGAGTATTGTTTTGTGCCTGCAAAGTAATTTGTATTGAATTTGTTAATGATAAGAAAGGCGGTAAAATAATAGATCCCCTGCATCCAGCAACAATAGACCCCCTAGCAAAAATAGTTCCCCTATTAGCAAAAATAGATGTACTCCAGCTACAATATACCCCCATCAGCAGCAACAGATCCCCCAGTAACCAGTATTAATACACCCATTAGCAGACAGCAACAATACACCCCCCCAAGCAATATAAGACTTCCTCCAGAAACAATAGACCCCCCCCCAGGCACACTAGTTCCTTTACAAGCAACAATAGGTCTACCACAGCTAAAATAGACTCCCCCTCCATCAACAACAGGTCTCCCATAAACCAGCATTAATAGACCCACTAGCAGCCAGCAACAATAGACCCCCACCAGCAACAATAGACTCCATGCAGCAACAATAGATCCCCCAACACCAATAGTTACTTTGCCAGCAACAACAGATCCCTAGCAACAATAGATCCCCTACCAACAAAAATAGATCCACCACAGCTAAAATAGACCCCTCTCCACCAACAATAGATCTACCAGAAACCAGCATTAATAGACCCACTAACAGCCAGCAACAACAGACTCCTCCCCTCAGTAACATTAGACCCCCACCAGTGACAATAGATTCCCCAGCAACGATAGTTCCCATACAGGCAGCAACAGATCAACCACAGCTAAAATAGACCCCCTCCACCAACAATAGATCCCCCAGAAACAAGCATTAATAGACTCAATAGCAGCCAGCAGACTCCACCCCTCAGCAGCAGCATAAGACCTCCACCAGCAACAAAAGATCCCCCGGCAACAATAGATCCCCTACAGGCAACAACAGATCAACCACAGCTAAAATATCCCTCTTCGCCAACAATAGATCCCTCAGAAACCAGCATTAACAGACCCAATAGCAGCCAGCAGACTCCACCCCTCAGCAGCAGCATAAGACCTCCACCAGCAACAAAAGATCCCCCGGCAACAATAGTTCCCCTACAGGCAACAACAGATCAATCACAGCTAAAATAGACCCCCTCCACCAACAATAGATCCCCCAGAAACAAGCATTAATAGACTCAATAGCAGCCAGAAGACTCCACCCCTCAGCAGCAGCATACAACCTCCTCCAGCAACAAAAGATCCCCCGGCAACAATAGTTCCCCTACAAGCAACAATAGATCAACCACAGCTAAAATAGACCCCCTCTACTAACAATAGATCCCCCAGAAACAAGCATTAATAGACCCAATAGCAGCCAGAAGACTCCACCCCTCAGCAGCAGCATACGACCTCCACCAGCAACAGAATATCCCCTGGCAACAATAGTTCCCCTACAAGCAACAACAGATCAACCACAGCTAAAATCCCCTCCACCAACAATAGATCCCCCAGAAACCAGCAATAGTAGACCCACTAGCAGCCAGCAACAATAGACCGGACCCCTCAGCAACATAAGACCCCCACCAGCAACAAAAGATCCCCCCAGCAACAATAATTACCGTACAACCAACAACAAATCTACCCCAGCCTCAATAGACCCCCACCAGCAACAGTAGATCCCACAGCATTAATAGACCCTCCAGCAATTGAACATCCCCCCAGGGACACAAGACCCATGCCAGTAACTATAGGCCTCCCCCCGCAACATTATACCACCCAGGAACAATCGATCTCTCAGCAGTCACCATCAATACACCTTCCAGCACGCCCAATCATACCTTGCCAGTTTATACATTTAGGGCTGGAGGTGCCAAAACTGCGTACCACTCTGTTCCTGCTGAAAATGAAAGCCCTGGATGTACCAAACCCGTCCTAACACCCCAGCCACTGAGCCCGTCACACGCCTGGCCGAGGAGTTTTACACTAGGAGTGGGCGGAGCTTGATGGGGGTCACAGAGATTGGTCCCACATCAGGTCTGTTCCACTTCAGTCCAATAGTGGATTTTGAATGTACACTGTGACTCCAAATTGTATCAGAACTGATGAGGAAACTGGTCTCTCAATTCCCCACCAGGCTCTGCCTACCCAGTGACAAGACATTTCCCAAATATGGTCATTGCCATATATGGACAATGACATCAGCTGTATCCCTGCCCCTTTTGTTTACATGTAGCTTTTGGCCAGGAAATCTCCTGAATGGATCCGGGGATGTAGCCCTGAGTCTGAGTGAAAGAACACAACCCTGGCATCCCTTTAGACAAGCATGTTCCACCCTGCTGGCCATTGGATCATGCAGATTTTAGTTGTGCTGATCAGCATGATAAAGGGGGTGAGGGGGTTGTTACTTGTCCATTTGTCCATCTAGTGACAAGACATTTCCCAAATATGGGCATTGCCATATATGGATAATGACATCAGCTGTATCCCTGCCCCTTTTGTTTACATTTAGCTTTTGGCCAGGAAATCTCCTCTCCTGAATGGATCCGGGGATGCAGCCCTGTACAGGAAGATCTTACATACATGACTGCTTCCCAGTCACTAGTGATGAGCCTGAGTGAAAGAACACATCCCTGGCATCCCTTTAGATAAACATGTTCCTCCCTGCTGGCCATTGGATCATGCAGAATTTAGTTGTGCTGATCAGCATGGTAAAGGGGGGTGGGGGGGTTGCTACTTGTCCATTTGTCCACCCAGTGACAAGACATTTCCCAATTTGGGCATTGCCGTATATGGATAATGACATGAGCTGTATCCTTGCCCCTTTTGTTTACATTTAGCTTTTGGCCAAATGGATCCAGGGATGTAGCCCTGTACAGGAAGATTTTACATACATGACCGCTTTCCAGTCGCAAGTAATGAGTGAAAGAACGCATCCCTGGCATCCCTTTAGATGAGCATGGTCCTACTTGCTGGCCATTGGATCACGGAGAATTTAGCTGAGCCGATCAGCATGGGAAAGGGGGTGGGTGGTTGTTACTTGTCCATTTCACAGCGGGATCTGTGAAAACTGCATCCCCAGTCCTTTGCTGCAATGCCAGTTAATGTTTTTAATACATGGAACATTTAGCATGTGGATGCTCCAGTCTCACTTTGGGTCTAGGGCATGGGATCTGTGTCTAAAGGAAAGCAGCGGATGGAAATGAGACCTCGACAATGCTCCTCGGTCATAGACCATGCAAACACGCGGCCCAGGATTTAACCCCCAACGTGGCAGTTCATCAAATAACACCAGAAGCGTTCTTTTGCTGGAAACAATAATGAGCTTGGGTAAAGCTGCCGGGTGCCCTATGGATTCATGCAAAGCATTAAATTTAATGAAAAGTTCGACTCCAATTCTCACCTCCCACCGATGTTTATACAGATCAATACAAAATTCAACATTAAAGCCGCATCTGAAAGTAGAACACACAAAGAGGAAATAGGAACAAAGCCAAATGAGGCGAAACGCAGCAACTCTGTATGCCGACAACGGCAATTCTCACCCAAATTGAACTTTTCTCCTAAAAATAAAGTTTCCAATTTTGGTTGTTAATGATGTTTAGAGCAAAATTAACAGTTTTCTGAAACAAAATGTCCTTTATTCATTGTATTGTCACTAATAAATATAAATGGATCTGTTTAACAGTATTACTTATGTGAAAAGGTTATTTAACATGTTATGTATTATATCATTTAATGACATCAAATTATAAATAATCCTATAAAGTAGTACTACCCACTAAGTTTTTGTAAATCCTTCCATATACCCAGTGTAAGTGACTGGCCTCGGTGGGGGGGGGGGGCGGATACACAGAGATGAAACAAAGCCTCCTACATAAGTTGTACCTGTTTATCTGCAGTCTTCTCTTCTCTAAATCAGTTCAAACTCCACAATTTATACAGCTTGTCTGAGATTTCAGAAAAAAAAAAAGGGGGTCGGAAAGCTGAAATCGCACACTGCAGAGCTCAGTCAGGAGATCTCTGAGAGCTGAATGGAGGGAAGGGACACACCCCCCCCCCCCTTCCCCTTCACACAGGAAACAGAGCCGAGACTGTCAATCACAGGCTGTGCACTGGAGATCCCTCCCCCTGTCATCTTTTTATCTCTTGGTGTCAGGAAAACTTGTCAGAAGTGACCCATGCTGATAGCAGAGGAAGCAGGCAGCAGACAGAAATTACACATTAGTGCTCTGGATTGAGACAAGTGCTATAGAGGGATATGCTTTGATCATATTTCATGTCTGAGTTTTACAACCACTTTTATTCAATTTCTAGTATTAAAAAAAAAAATTCAAAGCGGTTAACAAGCGTTTTGAAAGACGAGCAACTCAGTTTGCAAGTGTTGTCTTGCAAAACAAGCAAAATTCAAGCTAATGGGGTGTGCAGTACCGCATTTGGCCAGAGGTGCGGGGCGCCGGTGACACTCGGAGCGGTTCGGAGCCATTCAGAAATCAAGCGGAAATACTACGTTCCCGAGTGTTTCCGAGCCTTTCCGAGGGTCTCCGAGTTCAGCCGAGCTGTCCCTGGGTATTTCTGAGGCTCTCCGGCGCCCCCCCCACCTCTGGACACATGCGGTATTGCATGTAATAGAAGTCAATGCGGAATGAACTATCTTCGTTTCCATTGACGTCTATAGGGAAACTCGCTTTGATATTACAAGCATTCTCCTGGAACAGATTATGCTGGTAATCCAAGGTTCCACTGTATATATCTCACAGTTTGTAGACACTATAACTTTCACACAAACCACACACTTATTGGGATTTTTTTTTTTTTTTTACCAAAGACATGTAGCAGAATACATTTCGGCCTAAATGTAGGAAAATGTGATTTTCAACATTTTTTTTTTTTTTATCAGATATGTTTTATAACAGAAAGTAAAAAATATTGTTTGTTTTCTTTTCAAAAATGTACGCTCTTTTTACGTTTATAGCGCAAAAAAATAAAAACCCCAGAGGTGATCAAATACCACCAAAAGAAGCCTTATTTGTGTGTAAAAAATCAAATACAGTACCTTGGTTTATGAGTAACGCGGTTAATAAGCTTTTTGAAAGACACGCAACTTTTTTTTTTAAATCCTGACTCGGTTTGCGAGTGTTGTCTCGCAAAACAAGCAGAATTCAAGCTAATGGGGTGTGCAGTACCGCATTTGGCCAGAGGTGCGGGGGGCGCCGGTGACACTCGGAACTGTTCGGAGCCATTCGGAAATCCTCGGAAACACTCGGAGTTCTAAGTACTGAATTTCACTTTATAAACTCACTTTACTGTTAAAAATAAGTGTAAAATGCAAAACTCCGGTGGGTGTAACAAGATGTCCGCGTTCTCCCTTCTCAGTGTATCCTTACTGTGGAGGAGTGAGGGGTGTAGCAAGATGGCGGCGACGGAACGTCACTTCCGTTACTAAATCTGACGGGTCGCCAAATCTGACTAAACAGGGGCACAGCTGGAGGAAGAGGGCAGAGAATGGACACAGGGCAGTAAACCCATTGTACGGCAATGCAATACCAGTGGGGGGGGGGGAGGGGCGCAGTTTAACATCCTTGTCCTGGGCAGTAGACGAACCTGTCCCGGTACTGATTAAAGGGGCTGTAAAGGTTCGTGTTTTTTCACCTTAATGCATCCTATGCATTAAGGTGAAAAAACACCTGGCAGTGCCCGGCCCCCCAGCCCCCCCCCCCCGTTTTACTTACCTGTACCCTGTAACTTGACCCGGTGGGGACGCGCTGTCCCTCTCCGCCCGGGGTTCTCAGCTCTTGATTGGATAGATCGATAGCATGCTGTCAATCAAATCTAATGACGCGGGCGCCGGGGGGGCCTGCAAACGACCTCTATGGACGCTGAATGCTGTACTCGGGAGCGCGCCCACAAGGTAACCCCCCCGGGAGAGCGCTTCTCCTAGGGGGTTATCTGATGTGGGGAGGAGCCGAGAGACCCGCCGAGGGACCCCAGAAGAGCAGGTTCGGGGCCACTCTGTGAAAAACGAGCTGCACAGTGGAGGTAAGTATGACATGTTTGTTATTTATTTATTTATTTTAAATGAACCCTTACAATGACTTTAACAGTTAAAGTAGCGCAGTGCCGAATAGCAAAAAATGGCCTGGTCACGAAGGTGGTAAAATCTTCCGGAGCTGAAGTGGATACACATAAATTGATCCAAACAGGAACAATGTAACTATGTATAAAATATCCAGACCTGGAATTCTCCATTAAAATACCTAGCACTGAGATATACAGAAATGTTGGCGGGACATGGAGGGGAAGGAACGAATAACAGACATTTGAGCACTGCGTTGTTGGATCAGGGGCACAGCTGGAAACAAATGAGAATTACAGGTGACACCGGAGTTGGGCTTTAGGCTAAATTTATCCATTTTGATCTCCTTGTTAACTTGAAATGTTAGTCTGACCCAAGACACAGCTCAGGGGTCCGAGCCTCAGGAGAACCCGCATCCTCCACCTTTTACTGCTAAAATCAGATCTGCCGAGTGCTGAGCATTACAAGAAGTACAAAGTGTCAGCAGAAAGGCCCAGCAGGGGACGGTGACGGGGATCAGGAGGCCACACTACGAGAGCAGAAGGTCTTCTATCTCAATGAAGCTCATTATTTCCCTTTCTCTGGCACACAGGTGATCGAAACAAATTCCACCACAGTGATAAACCAATTCAACGTATTCCTGATAACCAACAACAGTTGTGTCATGAACCCCCCCGAAAACATTTGTCTAGTTTTGCAGATGAGGAGGGTTTTATTAAATAATTGCCTCAAACCTCTTCCTCAGCAGACATCTGCACTGTGAGTGAACTCTGGAAGGGTATATACAGTATACATTTGTGCTCAAAAGTTTGCCTCCCCATAGAGAATTGGTAATATATAGACATAGTGCAATTCGGTTTGTTCCAAAACTTTTTTCCTGACGAATTTCGACAAACCTGTTTAACAATTTTTTCCAAATATTCGTAGATTCGGAAATTCGTAAGTTAGAATATTCAAAAATGTAAACTGCAAAAATCCGAAATTCTTTTCTTATTTTCGGATTTTTGAATTTCCGGATATTTGAATTTTTCGAATTTACGAATCTTCAAATTTACGAATTTCGATCATAACGAATGACCCGAAAAAAAATAAAAAAAAAATAAAAACGAATTAAATGAAAACGAAGACGAAACAAATTCTTCGGCAGTGCACATGTCTAGTAATATACAGGATGTACCGTTTCTAAAGAAAACATGAGTGAGCAGCAAAACCGAATATATCCAAATTAACGAGAACCCGTTTAACACATTTTTCAGAATATTCATAAATTCAAAAGTTCGTAAATTAGAGTATTCAAAAATGTAAAATGCAAAAATGCGAAATTTCCTAAATTTGAAAATAAGAACGAACATTCGAAAGAATGAGAAAAATAATTAGCTGTCTAATTACAAACCGCGCTCCTATTGAAGTACAAGTGCAAAATCACTCTATATAAAAACGACATGTTATAAATAAAAAATCGTGAAAGTTGTGAAATAATGTCTGCCAACTGAATGCTAAATCATCATAGTGAAAAATATAAAAAAACGAAAATTAATCAAAATAATCGGATGTGAAAAATTAAAATAGAAAGTCCACCATTAATATCCAATGTGTATGACAAATATGTATCAAATCATGTTCAAAAAATGAAAAACAGAGCTTCTGGGTGGATTGAGCTTCTAGGCAAATCTTTCTTGGTTACAGCGAAGCATCAAATAGCAGTAATCAATCGCCATCAACAGCCACACAGCCTACTCACCAGATGGAAGCAATCGCCATCACCAGCCACACAGCCTACTCACCAGATGGAAGCAATCGCCATCACCAGCCACACAGCCTACTCACCAGATGGAAGTGACTCCCATGACAGGAGTCAAACATGTTTTGGGGACAACCAACGGGGCTTCTCCCGGTCACGGCTAGGTGCAGATGCTGGAACTCAGGTGCTGGAACTCAGGTGTCTTGATCAGCGCTAAGGCTACTTGGATGCATGCGACCAGACTTCCCAGGGTAGGTCACAGAGACCGTAGATGTTTAAGAATGTGGAAAAATGAATAAAAAGCTCCCATGGTGAAGTAAGCCAAAATATTTAATAGGCTAAAAAACGGCTTAAAACCACATTCAACACATAAGGGTACATGCGGGCAAAAAAACAAACAAACAGAAAAGCAGGAAAATCAAGTACGAGCGGAAATGGCGTGTCACGTTCGTAAACGGACGTAAACAAACGTGACACGCCATTTCCGCTCGTACTTGATTTTTTTTTTTTTTTTGCCCGCATGTACCCTTATGTGGGGAATGTGGTTTTAAGCCGTTTTTTTGCCTATTAAATATTTTGTCTTACTTCACCATGGGAGCTTTTTATTCATTTTACAACATTCTTAAACATCTACGGTCTCTGTGACCTACCCTGGGAAGTCCGGTCGCATGCATCCAAGTAGCCTTAGCGCTGATCAAGACACCTGAGTTCCAGCACCTGAGTTCCAGCATCTGCACCTAGCCGTGACCGGGAGAAGCCCCGTTGGTTGTCCCCAAAGCGTGTTTGACTCCTGTCATGGCAGTCACTTCCATCTGGTGAGTAGGCTGTGTGGCTGGTGATGGCGATTGCTTCCATCTGGTGAGTAGGCTGTGTGGCTGGTGATGGCGATTGCTTCCATCTGGTGAGTAAGCTGTGTGGCTGGTGATGGCGATTGCTTCCATCTGGTGAGTAGGCTGTGTGGCTGGTGATGGCGATTGATTACTGCTATTTGATGCTTCGCTGTAACCAAGAAAGATTTGCCTAGAAGCTCAATCCACCCAGAAGCTCTGTTTTTCATTTTTTGAACATGATTTGATACATATTTGTCGTACACATTGGATATTAATGGTGGACTTTCTCTTTTAATTTTCCACATCTGATTATTTTGATAAATTTTTGTTTTTTTATATTTTTTACTATGATGATTTAGCATTTAGTTGGCAGACATTATTTCACAACTTTCACGATTTTTTATTTATAACATGTTGTTTTTATATAGAGGTGATTTTGCACTGGTACTTCAATAGGAGCGCGGTTTGTAATTAGACAGCTAATTATTTTTCTTGTTTTCATCATTATAACGTGCTGCTCCCCAACTAATTAACTTATTTAATCTAATTTTCCATATGCGCGAGTAGGTATTTGTTACCAATTTTCACTGATTCAAAAGAATGAAAATACGAAAATTCAAAAACCTGAAAATCTGAAATAATAACTAACTAATAATAACTTAACTTTTACTAACTATTAAATTATAGGTATTGGAATTTCCTTTTAAATTTGGAGAACGTAACGAATACAAATTTATCTGAAGTTACGAATTATCCGAATGAATAAATGCTGTATCTAAACGAATGGAATGTAACAAATTAATAATAATAAATGAAAATAATAATAATACAAACGTTTTATTATTATTATTATTATTATTATTATTATTATTATTATTATTAATAATTAATTCCGTTCCATTAGTTTAGATGCAGCATTTTTTTTTCCAGTTCATTCATAACTTCGGATAAATTCGTATTCGTTACGTTAACTAACAGCCAAATTTGAAAGGAAATTCCAATATAATAATTTTATATAATATAATTTAAATAATTTAATTAATTAATTTATTTAATTTATATAATTTAATAGTTAGTAATAGTTAAGCTATTATTAGTTAGTTATTATTTCAGATTTTCGGATTTTCGTTATCTCAAATTTTCTTTCTTATTTTTGAATCTCCAGGTATTTGAATTTTCGAATTTATGAATTTTCGATCATAACGAATGACCCGAAAAAATAAAATAGAAATAAAAACGAATGAAATGAAAACGAAAACGAATATGAGTGAGCAGCAAAACCCATTCTTTGTATTTCTTAAGGGATTCATATTCTGTAACTGTAGGTGAGAACAGAATGGCCCGATCATAAAACAAAACATGGCAACAAGCAAACCAATGAAATAGGCCAGCTGCCATAACCCCGGTATCCTCTTCTTCAGTGGGCGGTCCCCTTTCAGATAAAAGTGGTCTCTGCGGCAAATTCGCCGCGAGATCACTTTTATCGGAGGCGGGGGAGGGCTCCCCCCCCGCCGCACTCTGGTGCCCTCTGTCGCTTAACTCCACCGCCAGCAGCGGCAGAGGCGATCGGGTCCTCTTCTGTGTTAGGCATGGAGACGAGTGAGGGGAAGATGGCCTCCACCCGGCTCCATATCATTGCAGGGCGGAAGCGACGTCAAAAACGCTACTTCCGCCCATAGCTCTTACAGCATCATATATATATTTTTTTTTTTCAAACGGCATTTTATTTTAATGCATTTTAGTGTAGATATGAAATGTGAGGTCTTTTTGACCCCAGATCTCATATTTAAGAGGACCTGTCATGCTTTTTTTCTATTACATGGGATGTTTACATTCCTTGTAACAGGGCTGGACTGGGACAAAAATTTGGCCCTGGACTTCACCCAGACTGGCCCACTTTGACAGGTCTCTCCCATGCCAGCTTGCAACCCAAGCCCCCCCCCCCCCACTAGCTATTAGCCGTTTTACATTATTTCTCTTATAGGCAGTATCAGTGGGGAAGCTAGACATTATTTCACCTGGGGCAAAGAATCAGTTTGGCGCCCCCCCCCAATGGAACAAGATTAGGCAGGAAAGTGAGGCCGCCCTCCTTCCAGATCGTATGATGAGCTTCTAAGTGTTGACTCCTGAGCATCTTGTCTGTATTCAGGCGCACTGCATAACTAGCCAGGGAGAGGAGGTGAGCACTGCGGGGGGGGGGACAGAGGACTGGAGGGAGGCAGCGGTCCACTGTCACTGAAATCGGCCCACTGAGCCATCGGCCCACCGGGAAACTCCCTGTAGTCCCAATGGCCAGTACATGCCTGCCTTGTAATAGGAATAAAAGTGACACATATTTTTTTTTTAAAGAACAGTGTAAAAATAAAAAATAAAAGGTAAAATAAATAAGAAAAAAAAAAAAATTTAAACGCGCCCCCTGTCCCACCGAGCTCTCGTGCAGAAGTGAACGCATACTTGAGTAGCGCCCGCATATGAAAATGTCGTTCAAATCACACACATGTGAGGTATCACCGCGATCGTTAGAGCGAGAGCAATAATTCTAGCCCTAGACTTCCTCTGTAGCTTAAAACATGCAACCTGTAGAATTTTTTTAAACATCGCATATGGAGATTTTTAAGGGTAAAAGTTTGTCGCCATTCCACGAGCGGGGGCGCAACTTTGAAGCGTGACATGTTGGGTTATCAATTTACTCGGCGTAACATCATCTTTTACAGTATAAAAAAAAATTGGGCTAACTTTACTGGTATCTTATTTTTTAATACAAAAAAGTGTATTTTTTCCAAAAAAAGTGCGCTTGTAAGACCGCTGAGCAAATACGGTGTGACAGAAAGTATTGCAACAACCGCCATTTTATTCTCTAGGCTGTTAGAAAAAAAAAATATATATATATATATATATATATAATGTTTGGGGGTTTTAAGTAATTTTCTAGCAAAAAAAAAATGATTTTAACTTGTAAACAACAAGTTTGAAAAATAGGCCCGGTCTTAAAGTGGTTAAAAAGGAGCCAAACGATGTGATCATAACTGGCATCATATCATCACTATCCTTCAAGAAAAGACAGTTTTTTGGTATAATCAGTCATATTTTCAATATCAATGCCAAAAATTCACCATTTCTGCCAGGGGAGGCAAACTGTTCAGCACAACTGTGTGTCCTTGTTCTGAACTAATAATATAATGTTTATTTTTTTTTTCTTCTCTATCTTCAAGATATAGGAGACACTGATGGGGACAGTTGATGTAATCAGGCACTGTGATGGGAACAGTTGATGTGAAGAGGCACTTTGATGGGGACATTTGGTATAAGGAGAGACTCTGATGGGGATATTAGGTGTAGAGACCACTCTATTTAGGACATTTGATGTAAGGGGGCACGTTCATGGGAATATTAGATATAAAAGGGCACTCTGATAGGGACATTAGATCTTTTGGGGAACTCTGATAGTAGCATTTAGTGTGAGTGGGCACGTTGATTGGGACATTTGATTTAAGGAGGCACTTTGATGGGGGATTTAACTGTAGGGGACACTTTAATGGGGACATTTGATGTAAGGAGTCACTTTGATGGGGTTTTAGATCTAGAGGACACTTTAATGGGGACATTTGATTTAAGGGGTCACTTTGATGAGGGGGGGGGGTTAGCTGTAGAGGACAATTAATGGGGACATTTGATGTAAGGAGGCACTTAGGCACTTTGATGGGGGTTTTAGCTGTAGGGGACACTTTAATGGGGACATTTGATGTAAAGAGGCATTTTGATGGGGATTTTAAATCTAGGGCACACTTTAATGGGAACATTTGATGTAAGGAGTCACTTCGATGGGGGTTTTAGCTGTAGGAGACACTTTAATGGGGCAATTTGATGTAAGGAGTCACTTTAAAGGGGGTTTTAGCTGTAGGAGATACTTTAATGGGGACATTTGATGTAAGGATGCACTTTAATGGGGATTTTAGATCTAGGGGACACTTTGATGGGGATATTAGATGTAGGGTACACTCTGATGGGGACTTTTAATGTGGGGGGGGCACTTTGATGGGGATATTAGATGTAGGGGCACTTTGATGGGAACAGGTGCTCTATCCAGGACAGATGGGGGAGTAGGTGCTCTATCCAAGAAGAAGCTGGGACAGGACTGGTAATTTCTAGCCCCAACATCTGCCCAATCACAGGCCCCCCTTACATTTCACAAGGATGCATGATTGGTGGCTCCTCCTCCATCTGACTCTTTCAGTAAAAATGAATACCTGAACACGTGCAAGCAGCTATTATCAGCACAGTTTATGATGCTGCCGAGCTTTCAGTGCTTCTGCCTATTAATTTATGACATCTGATAAGGATGGAACCCAATTTTATGAATGAATTAAGTTTTAGATTGATTGCAGTCATTGTTTTTAATTACTTGAAAGGAAAGAAAACCTGAGATCTTGTCAGCCTCAGGCAATTAAGGCAGACGCTGTGCATCAGGCAATGTAAGTTACCTTCTACAACCTGCATAATGTGGCCTGCGGGAGCCCCCCTGCAAACCTCTAACATTCCACACAGTGGGTGTTCCTCCAGCACTGTCCTGTGTGGAGTGGAAGGGTGTACATAGACCTAGCAGCACAGTGTGGGGGGATAGGGACAAACATACCCTCAGGGGCATCTATGCACATTGCAGGGATTTTAATAAATGTTGTAGCAGATTCTGAACTATTTCTTCTGTGAAGAAAGGGGCCTAAAGGTGTTAATACCATTGTTGAGTCAACCTTGTGCTATTAACATATTGACGTGATAGCATTACGCAGTTGCTGCAAATTTGTTGGCTGCACAACCATGATGCCAATCTCCCGTTTTCCCGTGGTTAGTGTGGAGGCCATTGGAGGACAGTGACTTCATTGTCCAGTGGTGAGATGATTGGAGCTTTGTGACATGGTGCATTATCCTGCTGGAAGGAGCCATCAGAAGATGGGGACACTGTAGTCATAAAGGGATGGACATGGTCAGCAACAATACTCAGGTAGGCCGTGGTGTTTAAATAATGCTCAATTGGTACTAAGGGGCCCAAAGTGTGCAAAGAAAATCTCCCCCCACAACATTACACCCCCACCACCAGCCTGAACCGGTGATACAAGGCAGGATGGATCCATGCTTTCATATTGTTTACACCAAATTCTGACCCTACCATCTGAATGCTGCAGCTGTATTTATAGAGATAAATTAATTCCACTGTTTAAGACTGCTGGAACATTGTATGACTTTGTCTCATAGATTGTTGTAGACGGGTGTCGGACAGTCTGAGGTGGGGTAGGATCACTCTTTATGTTATGTGTGCCTCTACCAATGTGTGCCTCCTAGGTGTGAATTCCTATTGTTAATTGAGTTAATTGAGTCACCTATTGTTTCTGCCTATTGGTCAATTTGTTTAACTCTTGGAGGTTCTTATGATGGGATTAGCCTTGTTTCAACTTTAGCTTGTTGCCTAAACCATTGTGTGATGTTTTGGGTAATATTTGGTTTTATTGTTCATGTGGTGACTAATCTACTTTTGAAGTGTATAAAAACCTGTATTTCTGTTCAATAAACAGTTATTCCTTTGGTTCTTATCCCAACATCTGGTCTGTGTACGTTGCTTGGGGTACAAGGGCTTGTATTAGCTCTCAGTCTGCTGGAAGGGTTTGGAGAGCAGGAGGCACTGTTTGGAAGAAGCACCTACGCGAGGTGCCAAGCTTTCCATCATACTGCATATGGCTATTAGACATGTGCAATTCGTTTTGTTCCGAATTCGTTTTTTTTTTTGCGAATTTCAACAAATTCGTTAATTCGGAAATATCCGAATTAAGGAAAACCTGTTTTTGAATATTCGAAAATTCGGAAATTTGTTTATTAGAAAATTCGGAAATTCAAAAATTCGAAAACCCGAAAACCTTACAATTTGAAAATCTGAAATAATAACTAACTAATAATTAACTCTTACGAACTATTAAATTATAGGTATTGGAATTTCCTTTCAAATTTGTCTGTCAGTGAACGTAACGAATATGAATTTATCCGAAGTTATGAATTATCCAAAATAACAAATGCCGTCTCTAAACGAATAGAAAGTAACAAATTGAAAATAATAAATAACAATAATAATAATAATAAAAACTTTTTATTAATATTATTATTTATTATTAACTTGTTCCGTTCCATTCATTTAGATGCGGCATTATTTATTTCAGATGATTCGTAACTTCAGATATATTCATATTCGTTACATTCACTGACAGACAAATTTGAAAGGAAATTCCAATACGTATAATTTAATAGTTAGTTAGTTATTCTTTCGAATTTTCGGATTTTCTTATTTTCGGATTTTAAAATTTTCACATTTTAGAATTTACAAATTACGAATTTTCTAATTTACGAATTTTCGAATACGAATGACCTGAAAAAAAAAACAAAGAAGAATGAAACGAAAACGAAAACAAACACATTTTTCAGGAGTGCACATGTCTAATGCTTAAGTACCCAATCTGATTAGCAACTATAAGAAAAATTTATTGATGAAAAAAATATTTCTACCGCTATGTTTTGGAGATTTTTTTGCTTTTTTATGTTATATTTATGAGTTGAATGAGTTAAACGTTTCTCATGCTGAGATACACATGTGCGTCCCGCAACTCCAATGTGACTATTAATTAACCTTTCTGTGTAAATTTACCCATCAAATAAAAATAAACCAGCGTGGAATCCGTTGGGTAATACAGAAATGAAGCTGCTACGGAAATGGATGAGAAAGACAAACACGGAATGTTCTTACCCGCACTGGCCGCCATGTCTACGAAGGTGCCATCGCCTTTGTTCTGGAAGAGGAAGTTGGGTCCGTTCTCATTGTCACAGAAAATGTCAGACGCTGCTGAGCTCAGGATCGGCCCGACTGTGACTCCGCGTCCACCTAGAGAAAATCAACCGAGAGACTAATGAGCAAGAAACGAGGGTAATCATCAACCAACATGAGAGGAATAAAGCAAGGGGTACAGGTTCAGGGGTTTCTGGGGGGGTCGGGGGCAGGAGGGGCACCTGTCTTGGGCATATTGCTATTATGTGGAGGGGGGGTGCACTGACAGCTTATTAGCATCCCATTCTCCAGGTGCCTTAATGACATAATGGAGCACAGAGCAGGGGCCACAATAGCTTCTCTATGGGGATGGCATTGCTATGGGGGGTGCGGACCACACCTGGGTGACACCCGGGAGATGGGTGACACCGTCAAGTAGGGTGACACCATCTGGGACAGCACATGGATCGGCGCACCGACACCGACCTCATCATTTACAGGTGCCAGTGGCAACCTGAAACTAGCCTGCCCAGCACCCTGCAGGACATTATGGCAAACTAGACAGGAGAGAGCCTGATGGTGGGGTGTCACGTGGTGTTTTACTGCATCAGGTGACACCAACCCTAGTGATGCCACTGGCTGCAAGAAGGGGGGCACCATCTGGCACCTTCGCCCAGGGCACTGGATGACCTTGCCCTAGCAATGCCCCCTCCCCCTAAAAAAAACAAAAAACAATTTTGTATAGATATGGAACATTTAAGGTGCCAATGAATGCATGAAATATGCTTTTTTGGGCTTGTTCCCATCATGGAGGACCAGAACTGGGCAAAATAGATGGAAGCCCCAGCGCATTCCTGAGCACATTTGCAGTCCTCATTCACACCTGAGCGATTTGTGGTAGGTTTCCCGAAGTGTGACAATGTTGATTCCTATTTCCCATTATTATTCAATGGAGCCCATTCACGCCTGCCACTTGTCATGCGAAAAAGTTCATAAACTTATTTTTGGGTGTAATCATGCATTTTTGGCCCCATAGACCCCAATTGGAGGGCCCATTTAGTACATTTTTGTGCCTATCAACCAATCTTCCCCATCCTAGCAATGTCAGGAATTGTGAAAATCAATTGAGGATTTAGGAAGGTCCATGTTGGACGTCGAAACATTCGTCCACCGTGTGAGGTCCCAGAAGAACATCTACAACCCCAACGATGACCAACGGAAGAACCACACCTGGCAGAGTGCCTGGGAAGAAATTGGCATAGTGGACATGGCTCAGGAGCTCTGACAGCACAAGACATTGCAACACTGGACACAAAAACCAGACACAACGTAAGAATACCAAGAGCTGATAGCCAGAAAAAGCTGGGGTCACCAGATCTGTTTACTTGTACAAAGGAGGTTGGACCCAAAATAAATGCGAGCATAACACGATTTATTATTAACACAGCAAAAAGCATTCAACACCAGAAACACCAACATCATCCAACACTGGAAACAAAACACCAACATCATCCAACACTGGAAACAAAACACCAACGTCATCCAACATTGGAAACACCAACGTCATCCAACACTGGATACACCAACGTCATCCGAAATTGGAAACACCAACGTCATCCAACACTGGAAACACCAACATCATCCAACACTGGAAAAACCAAAACCATCCAACACCGTTTGGCTGGACATTGCTCCTGGGCCCTTTGCTTGTTGGCATACCGCTGTGATTGTTGGGATTGAATAATTTCCATTACCAGTCCAGTGAGTTTTTCGGCTAGCTGTTGCCTTACAACAGGCATGCCTTGCCTTTTAATCCTCAATAAAGTCAGCAACCAGGTGAGAATCCAGTGGCATTTTTCTTTATTTCATATTAAAGAGTAAAAGGTATTGATACAAAAGAAAACACTGAAGCGTTTCAGCTTCAAAAACCTTAATCATAGCTGCCCTGCATTTTTTTTAAGTTTTGGGTGTGCCTTAGGGGCCTCCCATGGGCCAGTTGGCACTTTGTTTATCCCTGGGTGAGGATCCATGTCCACCTTGCTTACAAGCTTACTATTTTTGGTTAAGCATATATGAGGCATTCAAGATCCTGATGAAGCAGATGTATCCGTGAAACGCGTAGGTCACACGCGCTACTATCATTGAATATTGTAGCACCTGTATAATTACATTTAAGGTTTTATAGTGTCTTGTATTTGCTTTTATACATTTTATGGGGCAAATAAGTCTATCCTTTAAAATAAAAATGGTTTGTTTTTAACAATGTCTTATTTTTTTCTATATATGTATATGGCTCCTGCCGGCATAATTAACCACTTTACGACCAACAACATACCCGTACGTCGCTAGAATTCAAGTGGTTATACCAGGATGATGCGTGCAGCTGCAGGCTTCATCCCGTTAACGTTTTCTAGAACCGAGCAGCGGGAGGCAATATCCCCCCACTGCCCCCCACCCCAGAGTCCTGATCGATCAGCGCTGCTGATCATAGAGCCCAGCAAAGACCGTCTTGCCTTTATTGGGCTCTATGATATAGTAACCCAGAAGCGATGAGGTTACATTGCTTCCGGGTTACCTGGATGTAAATGACACCATTTTTAAAAATTACCTGTCACATGTTTACATTCCTTGTGACAGCAATAAAAGTGATAAAAAAAATGAAAGCAACAATGTAAAAATAAAAATACAATAAAAAAAAAAAAAAAAATGAAGTGCCCTCGTCCCTCCCCCCGTGCGCAAAGGCAACTGCATGTGTCGTCTCGCACTCATGCGACAGCGATCGTCCCACAATTGAGGTATCCCCACGAACATCAGTTAACGGGCAGTAATTCTAGCACCAGACCAAACGTTATATATTTTTTTCAGACACCCTAGAGAATAAAATGGTTGCAATACTTTCTGTCACACCATATTTGCGCAGCGGTCTTACTAAGCGCAATTTTTTGGGAAAAAATACAGTTTTTTAAATTTTAAAAAAAAAAGACAACAGAAAAGTTAGCCCAATTTTGTTTTATATTGTGCAAGATAATGTTACACCAAGTAAATTGACACCCAACATGTCACGTTTCAAAATTGCGCCCGTTAGTGGAATGGTGGCAAACTTTGACCCTTTAAAATCTCCATAGGTGACGTTTACAAATTTCTACAGGTTACCAGTTTTGAGTTACAGAGGAGGTCTAGAGCTAGAATTATTGCTCTCGCTCTAACGATCGCGGCGATACCTCACATGTGTGGTCTGAACACCGTTTTCACATGCGGGCGCGACTTACATATGCGTTTGCTTCTGTGCGTGAGCTCGGCGGGACGGGGCGCTTTCAATTTTTTTTTTATTATTCATGTTACTTACTTTTTTTTTTTTTTTTTTTTTTACACTGTCCTTTTAAAAAAAATGTTTTGGGTCACTTTTATTCCTATTACAAGGAATGTAAACATCCCTTTTAATAGAAAAAAAGGCATAACAGGACCTCTTAAATGCGAGATCTGCGGTCAAAAAGACATCAGATATAACATTTAGACTTAAATGCAATAAAAAAAAAAAAAAAAAAAAATTAAAAAATTACTTTTTTTTTTTCCAAAAATACATTTTTTTTTTCCACTTTAAGACCATTAGGCGGAAGTGACGTTTGAGGTCGCTTCTGCCATCCAATGTTATGGAGCCGCGCGGGGGCCATCTTTCCCTCACTTGGCTCCAGGCTGTGAAGGGGAAAGGACCCGATCGTCTACGGCGTTACCGACGGATCTGGTAAGCGGCAAAGACCACCAGAATGCGGCGGGAAGGGGGGGTCCTCTCCTGCCCCCGGTAAATGTGATTTAGCAGAGAATTCACCACGGAGACCACTTTTATCCAAAAGCGGACCGCCCGCCGTTTAAGAGGATACCGGGGGTTATGGCAGCTATCTCTGCTATAACAACAGTATTCCTCTTCAAACAGCCAACGTACAACTGCGGCGGGCGGTCCGCAAGTGGTTAAAGCGTGACATGTTTGGTATCTATTTCCTCGGGGTAAACCTCATGTTTTATATTTTACCAAAAAATTGTGTTTATGTATTGTGTTTTTTTTTTGCATTAAGATTTAAAAAAGTGTATTTTTTTTTCCCCAAAAAAAATGGAAAAACTGCTGCACAAATACAGTGCGACATAAAAGAGGACAACGACCACTATTTTATTCTCTAGGGCCTCTGATTTAAAAACAATATATAAAGCTTGGGGGTTCTAAGTAATTTTCTTGCAAAAAATACGGATGTTTTTACATGTCAACAAAAGTGTCATAAAAAATCCTGGAGCTAAAGAGCTTAAAAGCCCCTAAGGCCGGCTTATACGCGGAGCAAAACTTCTTTCCTGCAACCACAGGTTACAGGAAAGAAATTCGCTTGATCCCCCCCCATCAACACCGACAGTGTTGGTGCGGAAATCCCTCCTGCCGGGGCCATTGTCTTCTCCCGGCATTAGATGGCGGGGGAAGCCGTCCCCGTCAGGTGAAGACAACGATTATTGCTAGCAGCTATAGCAGCTGCAAGCGGTAGTCGCAGGTAAAACCTGGCATGCTGGTTGTACCCAAGTTGATTGATTGATCGACTTGGTACACTCAGCTTAGGTTTGCCACCCTTTCTTCAAGCCAAACCCGAAAGCTTTAGCGATGCAGGGCAAATTTTGTCCGTAGTTTACACTATAGGTTTGTAAAAGACCTGGGGCACCTTTGGGTGCCCTAAAGAGAGTAGTAATGTGGTGAGTGTAATGCCCTGCGGTGAATGGTGGCACTTAAAGGGGCTGTATAAACCTCAGCACAATCATTAACTAGTTGCTGCCCGCCCCGCCATCACATGACGGCGTCCCAGAACGGCCGCTCCCGCATGCCAGCCGGGGGGCGCGATGCGCGTCAATCGTGGCCGTGCCGTGTTGCTAGGACACAGCGGGACCCCGGTCTCTGTAAAGAGCCACATTCGCGGCTCTTAAACCATATAATCGGCTGCGCCCAATCAGAGTCGGTCACATGTAAACACGGAGATGCCGGTAATTGGTGCGCCTCGTCTCACACTGACAGATTGTGTGGCGAAGAGAGCCGATCAGCGGCATCTCCAAGCAGGGGGGACATCTACACATGTAGTTAGGGCACTGATCATCAGTGCCCTGATTACAATATAGTGCCAACAGTGTCATCAGTCAGTGCCCACCAGTGCCAGCAAACAGTGCCCTTTATTGATGCCAGTCAGTGCTGGCTATCTGTGCTGCCTATCAGTGCTGCCCATCAATGCCCATCACTGCTGTCGATCAATGCCCATCAGTGTTGCCCAGCAGTGCCACCCATCAATGCCCATCAGTTCCCATCAGTACCACCTATCCATGCCGCCTATCAGTGCCCACCAGTGACACCTAATAGTGCCGCCTATCAGTGCCACCTATTAGTGCCCATCAGTGCCGCCTATCAGTGCTCATCAGAGCCACATATCGGTGCCCATAAGTGTGGCATATTAGTGCCTCCTCATCAGTGCCCACCAGTGATGCCTATCAGTGCCCACCAGTGCCACCTCCCAGTGCCCATCAGTGCCACCTATTAGTGCCCATCAGTGCCACATAACAGTGCCCATCTGTGCCGCCTATCAGTGCCACCTATTAGTGCCCATCAGTGCCGCCTATCAGTGCTCATCAGAGCCACATATCAGTGCCCATAAGTGTGGCATATTAGTGCCTCCTCATCAGTGCCCACCAGTGATGCCTATCAGTGCCCACCAGTGCCACCTCCCAGTGCCCATCAGTGCCACCTATTAGTGCCCATCAGTGCCGCATAACAGTGCCACCTATTAGTGCCCATCAGTGCCGCCTATCAGTGCTCATAAGTGCCACATATCAGTACACATAAGTGTGGCATATTAGTGCCTCCTCATCAGTGCCCACCAGTGATGCCTATCAGTGCCCACCAGTGCCACCACCCAGTGCCCATCAGTGCCACCTATTAGTGCCCATCAGTGCCACATAACAGTGCCCATTAGTGCCGCCTATCAGTGCCACCTATTAGTGCCCATCAGTGCCGCCTATCAGTGCTCATCAGTGCCACATATCAGTGCCCATAAGTGCGGCATATTAGTGCTTCCTCATCAAGGAGAAAAATTACTTAATTACTTAATTACAACATTTACTGACAGAAACTAATTAAAAAAAAAAAATCACAATTTTTGGTCCTTTTTTTTTTTTTTGTAAAAAATAAAATACCCAGCAGTGATTAAATACCACCAAAAGAAATCTCTATTTGTGTGAAGAAAATGATAAAAATGTCATTTGGGTACAGTCTAACATGACCGCGCAATTGTCATTCAAAGTGTGACAGCGCTGAAAGCTGAAAATTGGCGCCTGGGCAGGAAGGGGGTGACAGTGCCCGGTAGGCAAGTGGTTAAAGAAAAAGAAAAAAAAAAAACCTCTTCCGTCACATATATTCCATGCACTGAAAATAGTCAGAACTTTGTCTGAGCCGACCTGAAAGAAGCCCTTCACTAGAATAGTCAGGGATTGCTTAGCAACCAGCGACTGTTCAGACGGTGAACACTTTGGCGAGGAGTCGTAGACAGGTCGTCTCCTCTTCTTCAGCCACCGGGCCAAATTTAAAAATAGAGCTTTCTTTTGGTGGTATTTGATCACCTCTGCGGTTTTTATTTTTTGCGCTATAAACAAAAAAAGAGCGATAATTTTGAAAAAATAAACACAATATTTTTTACTTTTTTCCATAATAAATATATCCCAAATTTAAAAAAAAAAAAAAACGAAAACTATTTTTTTTCCTCAGTTTAGGCCGATATGTATTCTTCTACATATTTTTGGTAAAAAAAAAAAAAATAAAAAGAATCGCAATAAGCGTATATTGATTGGTTTGCGCAAAAGTTATAGCGTCTACAAACTATGAGAAAGATTTATGGAATTTTTTTATTTATTATTATTTATTTTATTTTTTTACTAGTAATAGCGGCGAGCTGCGATTTTTTTCGGGACTGCGACATTGCGGCGGACACATCAGATACTTTTGACACTCTTTTGGGACCAGTGACATTTATACAGCGATCAGTGCTATAAAAATGCACTGATTACTGTATAGATGTCACTGGCACAAAAGGAGTTAACACTAGGGGGCGATCAAGGGGTTAAATGTGTTACCTAAGGAGTGATTCTAACTGTAGGGGGAGGGGGGGGACTCACAAGGGGAGGAGACCGAGCGATCGCGAGTGCCCGGCAGACATTGTTGCCGGGCACGCGCATCGGCTCCTCTGTGACGCGGCGCGCGCGCCCCCAATGCCAACGGGAAGCCGAGGACGTCATATGACGCCCTCCCAGGATGGGAGATCCCATCTGCGGACGTCATATGACAAAGGGCGGGTAGGGAAATGGTTAAAGTAGAACAATATGTAAAAAAACAAAAACATTTCTTCAATTTGGATAGGGTAAAGGAGGGTTATAACCCCTGTAAGGTTTATTTTTGCCATTTCTGTCCCATTGGAGAGATGTCCCTTCACTTCCTGTCCCATAGCCAAAACAGGAAGTGAGAGGAAATCCCTGCAAATTAAGGGACTTTCCTAGGGACCCCCCAGGTCACCAGAACCAGTGCCCCCCACTGGAAGATTTCCCCTCTTATTACTTTTCTGGGGACCACCCCCAAAATTTGGGATTTTCTTTTACTTTTAGGGCCGGTTCACAACACATGCAGTCCAGTGTGTTTTTTTTTCTGCATCACCTACTTTCCATGCCTTTTTGCAGAAAAAAAAACCCCGCCATGGACTGCATGTGGTGTGAACTGGCCCTTAAGGTTTAGAAAAAAGAAGGGGATCACAGATCAGAGAACAGAGCCGATCCCGGCCCCTTACCATGTGATCAGCTGTCAGCCAATGACGGCTGATCACGTGATGTAAACAGAAGATCAGTAATCTGTATTTTTCTTTTTGCTGTCAGCGCGAGGGAAAAAAAAAGATCACCGGCCTCTGTCAGAGGGACATCGGTCCCTCACAAAGAAAGCTGTGGCAGCATTTTCTGTGCCCACCAGTGTCAGCTGCCAGTGCCCACTGTGCCACCTACCAGTGCCACCTATCGGTACCCACCAGTACCACCTACCAGTGCCCACAGTGCCACCTACCAGTGCCACCTAACAGTACCCACCAGTACCACCTACCAGTGCCCACAGTGCCACCTATCAGTACCCACCAGTACCACCTACCAGTTCCCACTGTGCCACCTACTAGTGCCACCTATCGGTACCCACCAGTATCACCTACCAGTGCCCACTGTGCCACCTACCAGTGCCACCTATCGGTACCTACCAGTGCCCACTGTGCCACCTACCAGTGCCACCTATCGGTACCCACCAGTACCACATACCAGTGCCCACTGTGCCACCTACCAGTGCCACCTATCGGTACCCACCAGTACCACCTACCAGTGCCCACTGTGCCACCTACCAGTGCCACCTATCGGTACCCACCAGTACCACCTACCAGTGCCCACTGTGCCACCTACCAGTGCCACCTAACAGTACCCACCAGTACCACCTACCAGTGCCCACAGTGCCACCTATCAGTACCCACCAGTACCACCTACCAGTTCCCACTGTGCCACCTACTAGTGCCACCTATCGGTACCCACCAGTATCACCTACCAGTGCCCACTGTGCCACCTACCAGTGCCACCTATCGGTACCTACCAGTGCCCACTGTGCCACCTACCAGTGCCACCTATCGGTACCCACCAGTACCACATACCAGTGCCCACTGTGCCACCTACCAGTACCACCTATCAGTACCCACCAGTCCCACCTACCAGTGCCCACAGTGCCACCTACTAGTGCCCACAGCGCCACCCATCAATGCCCACCAGTGCTGCCAATCAATGCCCATCAGTGTCTCATAATCAGTGCCACAGATCAGTGCTGCCTATAAGTGTCACCTACCAGTGCCCATCAGTGCCACCTATTAGTGGCGCTTATCAGTGCCCTTCAGTGCCACCCATCAGTGTCAACCATCAGTGCCCATCAGTGCCAACCATCAGTGCCACCCATCAGTGCCACCCATCAGTGCCACCTCTCAGTGGCACCTATCAATGCTGCCTCATCAGTGCTTATCAGTGCCACCTATCCGTGCCCATTAGTGCCACCTTATCAGTGCCCATTAGTGCCGCCTATCAGTGCCACCTATCATTGCCCATCAGTGCCGGGTTTCAGGAGTGCCGGGATTTCAGGAGGACAGAAACCCGGGCACAAGTGTCAAAACCCGGACTGTCCGGGTCATTCACGTACAGGTGGCAACACTAATTCAGCCTGCCCATACAGGGTTGGTTGGGGTCGGTATTGCATGCAATTGAAGTCAATGTGGAACAAATGATCTTCGTTTCCATTGACTTCTATGGGGAAACTCGCTTTGATATGCCAGTGATTTGGATTACAAGCATTCTCCTGGAACGGATTATACTCGTAATCTGAGGTTCCAATGTAATTTATATGGGAATGTTTATTTTATTGTGTTCAATGTGTGAAGCTTAGAAAACTCTGATGGTTTAATATTACTTTAGCCCCGGGTCACACTGAGCGGCGGGAAGGACGATTCACTCCCGCGTGTCAGTCCTGATTTCGGCCGCGATTTCAGAAACATCTGTGCAGGTTCCTGCACTGATGTCAATGTAAATCGCAGCCCCGAAATCGCAAAACGTAGTACAGAAATGACTTTTTGAAATCGGTGCGCGATTAGGACGGTGCCATTGCCGCCGGTTGACATGCAATTTCAATTCGTACCAATGTGAACCAGGGCTTGATCCCGATTTATAGGGTTGCACCAATGCCGATACTGGTATCGTAATCGGTGCTGATGCCAGGCATTTGCACGGGTATCGGTACTGGTCCGAATGCTTCTATACCTGAAACTGATACTTTCAGGCTCGGTTCTTTCAGCTGTCAGCGGGATTCCCCCCCCACCCCACTGACAGCTGAAATGTAAAAAAAAAAAGAAGAAAAAAAGAGCGGAAATTATCAGTTGCTAAGGATCGGGGTCGCCGCGTCCTTAACAACCGAAGACTCAATTGGAGCTGTCAAGAAAAAAACAAAATAGCTGGGCAATGTTTATCAACAACATTGCTCAGCTGCTGAAACAGAAAGATAAAAAGAAACATTGTTGTTTTTTTTTGTATCTTTCTGTTTCTTCATCTACAGATCAAAGGGATGAACTTCAATCTACAGGGGAAGTCAGTTTAAAGCAACCTGTCAAAAAAAATATTTTTTAATTTTTTTTTTTAATTATTATTATTTAAATTATTATTAAATGTTCCTCTGTTTTAACCCCTTGTTAATCCTTAATTGACTCTAATCAGCCTTAATTAACTCCTTATTCTCCTTCTCCATTTAATTATTATTTTCCTGCTGTGTTTTTTTTTTTTGCTCACTTCTATTTTATAAACTATTAATAATTAAAAGTTTTTTGTTTTTTTTTTGCTTTGTTCGTTAATATTTTTACACCTTCAACATATATTTACACACATCACATTGGAAAAAAGAGCAAAATAAAATTAAAAAAAAAAAAAATATTTACACACACCACACTGAAGAAAGCTGCTGATTTTTAATTATTATTAAATGTTCCTCTGTTTTAACCCCTTGTCAATCCTTAATTTACTCTAATCAGCCTTAATTAACTCCTTATTCTCCATCTCCATTTAATTATTATTTTCCCGCTGATTTTTATTTATTTTTTTTTTTTAATTATTATTAAATGTTCCTCTGTTTTAACCCCTTGTCAATCCTTAATTGACTCTAATCAGGCTTAATTAACTCCTTATTCTCCTTCTCCATTTAATTATTGTTTTCCTGCTGATTTTTTTTTCTTTTTTTCTCACTTCTGTTTTATAAACTATTAATAACTAAAAGGTTTTCTTTGTTCGTTAATATTTTTTACACCTTCAACATATATTTACACACATCACATTAAAAAAAAGCGCAAAAAAAAAAAAAAAGAAGATTTCATTTGTAAATAACTTTTCAATGCTTTGTACCATTGCTGACAGCTGAAGTGTAAACAAAACAGCTGCGTTAGGTATCAGTAATTGGTATCGGCGAGTACTAAAAAAAAAAAAAAAAAAAAAAAAAAAAAGGGTTGGTACTTGTAAAAAAAATTAAATTTTTAAAAAAATTATTAGTAAATGTTCCTCTGTTTTAACCCCTTATTAATCCTTAATTTACCCTAATTAGCCTTAATTAACTCCTTATTCTCCTTCTCCATGTAATTATTACTTTCCTGCTGTTTTTTTTTTTTTTTTTTTTTTTTGCTCACTTCTATTTTATAAACTATTAATAATTAAAAGTTTTTTTTTTTTTTTTTTTGCTTTGTTCGTTAATATTTTTACACCTTCAACATATATTTACACACATCACATTGGAAAAAAGAGCAAAATAAAATTAAAAAAAAAAAAAAATTTACACACACCACATTGAAGAAAGCGCAAAATAAAAAAATAAAAAATTAAATAAAACATGATTTGATTTGTAAATAACTTTTTAATGCTTTGTACCATTGCTGACAGCTAAAGTGTAAACAAAACAGTTGCAGTAGGTATCGGTAATGGTATTGGCGAGTACTAAAAAAAAAAAGTATCGGTACTCGTAAAAAAAAAAAAAAAAAAAATTTTTTAATTATTATTAAATGTTCCTCTGTTTTAACCCCTTATTAATCCTTAATTTACTCTAATCAGCCTCAATTAACTCCTTATTCTCTGTCTCCATTTAATTATTATTTCCCTGCTGATTTTCTTTTTTTTTTTTGCTCACTTTTATTTTATAAACTATTAATAATTAAAAGGTCTTTTTTTTTTGTTTGCTTTGTTTGTTAATATTTTTACACCTTCAACATAAATTTACACACATCACATTGAAGAAAGCGCAAAATAAAAAAAATAAATAAATAAAAATTTACACATATCACATTGAAGAAAGCGCAAAAAAAATAAAATAAAATAAAAAATAAATAAATAAAAAATGATTTAATTTGTAAATGACTTTTTAATGCTTTGTACCATTGCTGACAGCTGAAGTGTAAACAAAACATTTTTGGTAGGTATCGGTAATTGGTGTCGGTGAGTACTAAAAAAAAAAAAAAAAGTATCGGTACTCGTAAAAAAAAAAAAAAAAAAAAAAATTTAAATTATTATTAAATGTTCCTCTGTTTTATCCCCTTATTAATCTTTAATTTACTCTAATCAGCCTTAATTAACTCCTTATTCTCCGTCTCCATTTAATTATTATTTCCCTGCTGATTTTCTTTTTTTTTTTGCTCACTTTTATTTTATAAACTATTAATAATTAAAAGGTCTTTTTTTTTTTGTTTGCTTTGTTTGTTAATATTTTTACACCTTCAACATAAATTTACACACATCACATTGAAGAAAGCGCAAAATAAAAAAAATAAATAAATAAAAATTTACACATATCACATTGAAGAAAGCGCAAAAAAAATAAAATAAAATTAAAAATAAATAAATAAAAAATGATTTAATTTGTAAATGACTTTTTAATGCTTTGTACCATTGCTGACAGCTGAAGTGTAAACAAAACATTTTTGGTAGGTATCGGTAATTGGTGTCGGTGAGTACTAAAAAAAAAAAAAAAAAGTATCGGTACTCGTAAAAAAAAAAAAAAAAAAAAAAAATTTAAATTATTATTAAATGTTCCTCTGTTTTATCCCCTTATTAATCTTTAATTTACTCTAATCAGCCTTAATTAACTCCTTATTCTCCGTCTCCATTTAATTATTATTTCCCTGCTGATTTTCTTTTTTTTTTTGCTCACTTTTATTTTATAAACTATTAATAATTAAAAGGTCTTTTTTTTTTTGTTTGCTTTGTTTGTTAATATTTTTACACCTTCAACATATATTTACACACATCACATTGAAGAAAGCGCAAAATAAAAAAAAAAATAAATAAAAATTTACACATATCACATTGAAGAAAGCGCAAAAAAAATAAAATAAAAATAAAAATAAATAAATAAAAAATGATTTAATTTGTAAATGACTTTTTAATGCTTTGTACCATTGCTGACAGCTGAAGTGTAAACAAAACATTTTTGGTAGGCATCGGTAATTGGTGTCGGTGAGTACTAAAAAAAAAAAAAGTATCGGTACTCGTAAAAAAAAAAAAAAAAAAAAAAAATTTAAATTATTATTAAATGTTCCTCTGTTTTATCCCCTTATTAATCTTTAATTTACTCTAATCAGCCTTAATTAACTCCTTATTCTCCGTCTCCATTTAATTATTATTTCCCTGCTGATTTTCTTTTTTTTTTTGCTCACTTTTATTGTATAAACTATTAATAATTAAAAGGTCTTTTTTTTTTTTGTTTGCTTTGTTTGTTAATATTTTTACACCTTCAACATATATTTACACACATCACATTGAAGAAAGCGCAAAATAAAAAAAAAATAAATAAATAAAAATTTACACATATCACATTGAAGAAAGCGCAAAAAAAATAAAATAAAAATAAAAATAAATAAATAAAAAATGATTTAATTTGTAAATGACTTTTTAATGCTTTGTACCATTGCTGACAGCTGAAGTGTAAACAAAACATTTTTGGTAGGTATCGGTAATTGGTGTCGGTGAGTACTAAAAAAAAAAAAAAAAAGTATCGGTACTCGTAAAAAAAAAAAAAAAAATGTAAATTATTATTAAATGTTCCTCTGTTTTATCCCCTTATTAATCTTTAATTTACTCTAATCAGCCTTAATTAACTCCTTATTCTCTGTCTCCATTTAATTATTATTTCCCTGCTGATTTTCTTTTTTTTTTTGCTCACTTTTATTTTATAAACTATTAATAATTAAAAGGTCTTTTTTTTTTTGTTTGCTTTGTTCGTTAATATTTTTACACCTTCAACATATATTTTGTTTGTGTATCTCTACCTATTTATGATTCAAGCTCATTCACAACCCAGGAGTCCTTCCCCCCCCCCCCCCCCCCCACCACCTCTTTACTCTTCCCGTTCTCTCTATTTAATATTCTTTCTCTTTTTCTCCCTCTTTACTCATTTCAATGAAAAATGGCATTTCACAGCCAGAGACGCCTTTTCTTCCAGCACATTATATTATTAAATCTTTCATTGTGTAGGTGTCTGCACAGATTAACCATTCCATTTCATTTACTTCTGAAGCTTCGCAATGTTGACATGTTGGTATCGTTCCCATTTGTTCTTTTTTTTTACAATAAAAAACATGATTTACAAGAAAAATGCCCGAGGCCTGAAAACGCATGAGGAATGCTTTGAAATCGTCCGAAAATGCCCATGTGTGTAAAAATGGGGGAGTTGCATGAGACTTCTCATTCACTTGCCACTGCCCTGGTTTCTAGGGACGTTGCCTCCAGACTTCCAGCACAAAGACAGATCTTGGTCGGGGGGGGGGGGAACGTATAGTGGTAACATGATTGCCAATCCTTCCTGCCATCCTGAGTGTTCAGAACGGTTTAACCGCTTCAGCCCCGGAAGATTTTACCCCCCTTCCTGACCAGAGCACTTTTTGCGATTTGGCACTGCGTTGCTTTAACTGACAATTGCGCGACCGTGCGATGTTGCACCCAAACAAAACTGACAACCTCTCTCCCCCCCCCCCACAAATAGAGCTTTCTTTTGGTGGTATTTGATCACCTCTGCGTTTTTTTTTTTTTTTGCGCTATAAACAAAAAAAAAGCGACAATTTTGAAAAATAAGAAAGCATTATTTTTTACTTTTTTCTATAATAAATATCCCCCAAAAATATATTTAAAAAAAACATTTTTTTTCCTCAGTTTAGGCCCATATGTATTTTTCTACATATTTTTGGTAAAAAAAAAAAAAAAAAAATCGCAATAAGCGTATATTGATTGGTTTGCGCAAAAGTTATAGTCTACAAAATAGGGCATAGATTTATGGCATTTTTATTATTCATTTATTTTTTTTTATTAGTAATGGCGGCGATCTGCGATTTTTATCATGACTGCGACATTATGGTGGACACATCGGACACTTTTGACACTATTTTGGGACCATTGTCATTTATACAGCGATCAGTGCTATAAAAATGCACACTGGCAGTAAAGGGTTAACACTAGGGGGCGATCAAGGGGTTAAGTGTGTCCTGGGGAGTGATTCTAACTGTGAGGGGGGGATGGGCTACCACTGACATGACAGCGATCACTGCTCCCGATGACAGGGAGCAGTAGATCTCTGTCATGTCACAAGGCAGAACGGGGAAATGCCTTGTTTACATAGGCATCTCCCCGTTCTGCAGCTCCGTGATATGATCGCGGGACATCAGCGGACGTCGAGTCCGCGGGTCACACGGGCACGGTCACGGAGCACACGGCGGGTGCGCGCACGCCCACAACGCTGCTTCTTAAAGGGGACGTACCTGTACGCCCATTTGCGCAGCCGTGCCATTGTGTCGACGTGTATCGCGGTGCTCTGGTCGGCAAGCGGGTAAAGAGACGCCTGGGTGGGCGGGATGGAGTTAGGAATGGGTGGGGAATAGTTCTAGGACAAGACGTAGGGAGTATGGAGGAGGTGGTTATAACACGGGGAAGCCTCAAGAAAGAACAGACAGCGAGTTGAGCAATTAAACTTATGTAAATGTTGTTCTTTATACTCCAGAGGTGGTTCTGGCCAAGCTCAGTAGATTCTTTCCTAAGTGTACATAATTCAACTGGGTACTAATATTTATAGGTACTGGTCTAAATCATTTGGTGGAGGGGGGATTATGGTGGGGGGGGGTTGTCCTTCATGGGTTGGGCTTGTCCCCTTAGTTCCAGTAAAGGGAACTCTTAAGGCGTCAGCATACCAAGACATTTTGGACAATTTCATTCTCCCAACTTTGTGGGAACAGTTTGGGGATGACCCCTTCCTGTTCCAACATGACTGCCCACCAGTGCACAAAGCAAGGTCCATAAAGACATGGATGAGCGAGTTTGGGGTGGAAGAACTTGACAGTCCTGACCTCAACCAGGTAGGACACCTTTGGGGTGAATTAGAGTGGAGACTGCGAGCCAGGCCTTCTTCTCCAACATCAGTGCCTGACCTCACAAATGCTCTTCTGGAAGAATGGTCAAACATTCCCATAGACACACTCCTAAACCTTGTGGACGGCCTTCCCAGAAGAGTTGAAGCTGTTATAGCTGCAAAGGGCGGAGCCAACTCAATATTGAACCCTACGGACTAAGACTGGGATGCCATTCCTTAGTTCTTCTAAGACTGGAATACCAGTAAAGTTCATGTGTGTGTAAAGGCAGGCGTCCCAATACTTTTGGTAATATAGTGTATGTTCTTTTTATATCTACTATAGAACTTTATTAAGGGTTGATTAGCTCTCATGTTTCTATTTTTCATTCATAAAAAAAAGTATATTTTCTATGGATGTACTATCTTGAGATTTCAAGTTATTTTCTTGTGGGTACATTTGTAGCCCTGTTTATCTTAGTGTGTGTTCTTAAAGCGTAACTCCACTTTTGCTGGGAAAAAAACATCCCCCCCCCCCCCCGGGTGATCTCTGTACATTGCAAGGATTACCGTATATACTCCAGTATAAGCCGACCCGAATATAAGCCGAGGCACCTAATTTTACCACAAAAAACTGGGAAAAATGATTGACTCGAGTATAAGCCTAGGGTGAGAAATGCGCAAAAGAGGGTCAACAATGCCCATTTGCAGCCTCACTGTGCCCATTTGTAGCCATAGATCCCCCAAACTTCAAACTCTGTAGTTAAGGGGTCCTAGATGCCCCCTAGCTGCAGCCAAAATTTGGGGTCTCTGGACCCAAAGAGTCCCGAAATGACATTGCTGCAGATGGACACAGTTGACCGAATTTGGGGGCCACTTGGTGCTAGGAACGCCAAATTTGATGTGCAAACCCAATGGAACTAGCACTACAACATATCCAAAGTGGCCCCGAGATATGGTTGGAAAAATGTCATTCTCTGCTGCAGAAAAGTGCTTGACTCGAGTATAAGCCGAGGGGGGCATTTTCACCACAAGAAAAATGTGCTGTAAAGCTTGGCTTATACTTGAGTATATACAGTATAACGGCCTTTGTTGCAGATTCCAACCTTTCATTATTCTGAAGAAACCCCTGTTTGTTCCTCTGTGCCGAGTGGGTCTAATGGGAGTGGTTTCAGAATGATCAGTCAGCTGTGTAGCTGCAGAGCACTAAAGACGAAATCTGCCGGGCCCTTTAGGCGTGTTCCTATTGGGAGTATCTCACCAAAAAAAAAAAGACATTTTTGTTGCAGGGGATGCCTGAAATCTGGACTTGTATCTTAGGCAGACTTCTGGGAAAATTGGTGAGCCAATCACACAAGCAGGAAATGATGTTTCTGGGGGGCGGTCAGTACACACTCCGTGTACAGAACAACTCCAGGCGGCCATATTGCATTTTCAGAAAATGACAGCGGCTGCAGAATGAAAAGGAAAGGTCATTTTTAATAACATTCAATTACAATATGACTCGTGTCGCAATTGTATACGCTACATTCTTTTTTTCTTTATTTGCTATTTTCAGGGGCGTAACTAGAAATAGCAGGGCCCCATAGCAAAATGTTGTATGGGACCCCCCTGCAAACAGCCCCCCCCCCCCCCCGCAGCTGCCCTAGTGTCAATGCAGCGTGACCTGTGCCCAATACAGCGTGACCTGTGCCCAATACAGCGTGACCTGTGCCCAATACAGTGTGACCTGTGCCCAATACAGCGTGACCTGTACCCAATACAGCGTGACCTGTGCCCAATACAGCGTGACCTGTACCCAATACAGCGTGACCTGTGCCCCATACAGCGTGACCTGTGCCCAATACAGCGTGACCTGTGCCCAATACAGTGTGACCTGTGCCCAATACAGCGTGACCTGTGCCCAATACAGCGTGACCTGTACCCAATACAGCGTGACCTGTGCCCAATACAGCGTGACCTGTACCCAATACAGCGTGACCTGTGCCCCATACAGCGTGACCTGTGCCCCATACAGCGTGACCTGTGCCCCATACAGCGTGACCTGTGCCCCATACAGCGTGACCTGTACCCAATACAGCGTGACCTGTGCCCAATACAGCGTGACCTGTGCCCCATACAGCGTGACCTGTGCCCCATACAGCGTGACCTGTGCCCAATACAGCGTGACCTGTGCCCAATACAGCGTGACCTGTGCCCAATACAGCGTGACCTGTACCAAATACATCGTGACCTTCCCCATACAGCGTGACCTGTGCCCAATACAGCGTGACCTGTACCCAATACAGCGTGACCTGTGCCCAATACAGCGTGACCTGTTCCCAATACAGCCTGGTCTGCCTTTGCCCCATACAGCCTCACCTGTGCAGAGGAAGAGGCAAGCCACCCGGATCAGCAGAGAGCGGGATTGCCCGCTGTAATAGCTTTCATTTGAATTTCCCGTCTTCCCGCGGCTCATCGTCACATAGCCCCACCTCTTGGCCCGACACCTTTGATGACGTCACACGTCCCGCATTGGATCGGCGTTCTGTCTATCAAAGGCACCGGGCCAAAAGGTGGAGCTATGTGACGTGAGCCCCGGGAACACTGGAAGTTCTAATGAAAGCTCTTACATCGGGCAATTCAGCTCTCTGCTAAAGCGGACAGCTCGCCTCTTCCTCTCTTCTCTCTTCCCCTGGCTGGGAGACTGTGCCGGCGGTGCTCTTATCCTCACTGGGCCCCACCCGGCTGCGGGCCCCATAGCGCCCGCATGGGTCGCTATGGTGGTAGTTACGCCCCTGGCTATTTTTTTTTCCCCCGCGAAAGTGGAGTTACCCTTTAACCACTTCCGGACCGCCCACCGGCGTTATACGTCGGTACTTTGAAGTGGAATATCTTTGTTATAGCAGAAGCTAGCTACCATAACCCCGGTATCCTCCTCTTCGGCCGGCGGTCCGCTTCAAGATAAAAGTGGTCTCTGTGGCGGATTTTCTGCGAGATCACTTTTATCGGCGGCGGGAGAGGAGCCCTCCCCTCCTCCTGCCACTTACCAGAGCCGGCGGTGGAGGCTATCAGATGTTGTCTCTTTTTGGGTATGGAGAAGAGTGAGGGGAAGATGGCCCGCACCTGTCTCCATATCATTGCAGGGCGGAAGCGACGTCAAAATGTCACTTCCGCCCTTAGCTCTTAAAGGGCCATTTTTTTTTTTTTGTATTTTTTTAAATGACAAAATTTATTTATTTATTTATTTATTTATTTTTGTATTGCATTTTAGTGTAAATATGAAATGTGAAGTCTTTTTGACCCCCAGATCTCATATTTAAGAGGTCCTGTCATGCTTTTTTTTTTCTATTACAAGGGATGTTTACATTCCTTGTAATAGGAATAAAAGTGACACTTTTTTTTTTTTTTTAAAGAACAGTGTAAAAATAAAAAACAAAAGGTAAAATAAATAAGAAAAAAAATTTTTTTAAACGCGCCCCATCCCGACGAGCTCGTGTGCAGAAGCGACCGTGAGTAGCGCCCGCATATGAAAACGGTGTTCAAACCACACATGTGAGGTATCACCGCGATCGGTAGAGCGATATCGATAATTCTAGCCCTAGACCTCCTCTGTAACTCCAAACACGCAACCCGTAGAATTTTTTTTAAAATGTCGCCTATGCAGATTTTTAAAGGGTAAAAGTTTGGTGCCATTCCACGAGCGGGCGCAGTTTTGAAGCGTGACATGTTGAGTATCAATTTACTCGGCGTAACATCATCTTTCACAGTATAAAAAAAATTGGGCTATGTGCAGGGGGACTATACAAAAGCCCAACTTCGTCTCCTTCTCCAACTTACTGCAGCGGCCAAACAGACGGTAGCCAGAGCCTGGAAAACCCCCGAAATTAAGTATAGCGAAAGGGAAAATTAGAGTCACCCAAGCTATGATTCATAGCAAAATTGAAGCTATTATCCTAGACCGAATCCCCAACACCGCAAAACCTGGACACCATGGGTGGAACATTTTCTTCCCTCAGACTTAGATACTCATTTTCTAGAACCATAGTCCCCCCCGCAGATATTTCAGTCTTGCATTGCAACCCTTTGGGGATCCATGTGATCCCGCCAACCGCTTCTCTTATTCTTTTTCTTCTTTTCTTTCCTTTTTTTTTACTCTTTCTCTATTCCTGATCTTTCCTCCATTATCTATACATATTTGTTCCATCCATAATCTCTACAACAGTATTATTGTTTGCTGACTGGACCTACCTTACGGACTTTGTCTCCCTCGCTCACAGAGGAAAGTTTTTGTTCAATTCTGTTACTTTATTGGGACTTTTCCTCTCAATTGTCAGCATCTTCTGAAGATCTAACTTACAATTACAATTCCCTGAACTTACTATACTCTGAATTGTTATATTGTAACAATTTTTGTTAAATTTTTCTCCATTATTACTGTATACCGTATATACTCGAGTATAAGCCGAGTTTTTCAGCACATTTTTTTTGTGCTGAAAATGCCCCCCTTGGCTTATACTCGAGTCAAGCACTTTTCTGGTGCAAAGAATGACATTTTCAGAATCGGGACCACTTGGTGCTAGGAACCCCAAATTTGGTGTGCAAACCCAGTGGAACTAGCACTACAACATATCCAAAGCTGGGGTTCCTAGCACCAAGTGACCCCTGAGATATTAGGCCCCAAAGTCGGTTCGGAAAATGTAATTCTCTGCTACAGAAAAGTGCTTGACATTTTCCGAATGGACTTTGGGGCCCCGTATCTCGGGGACACTTGGTGCTAGGAACCCCAGCTTTGGATATGTTGTAGTGCTAGTTCCACTGGGTTTGCACACCAAATTTGGGGTTCCTAGCAACAAGTGGCCCCGAGATATGGGGTCCCAAATTCGGTTCGGAAAATGTCATTCTCTGCTGCAGAAAAGTGCTTGACATTTTCCGAACTGACTTTGGGGCCCCATATCTCGGGGCCACTTGGTGATAGGAACCCCAGCTTTGGATATGTTGTAATGCTAGTTTCACTGGGTATGCACCAAATGTGGGGTTCCTAGCAACAAGTGGCCCCGAGATACGGGGTCCCAAAGTCGGTTCGGAAAATGTCATTCTCTGCTACAGAAAAGTGCTTGACATTTTCCGAACCGACTTTGGGGCCCCGTATCTCGGGGCCACTTGGTGTTGGGAACCCCAGCTTTGGATATGTTGTAGTGCTAGTTCCACTGGGTATGCCCAAATGTGGGGTTCCTAGCACCAAGTGGCCCCGAGATACGGGACCCCAAATTCGGTCAACTGTGTCCATCTGCAGCAATGTCATTTTGGGACCCTTTGGGTTCAGAGATCCCAAATTTTTGGCTGCAGCTTAGGGGGCATCTAGGAACCCTTATCTACTGAGTTTGAAGTTCGGGGAACCTATGGCTGCAAATGGGCACAGTGAGGCTGCAAATGGGCATTGTTGACCCTCTTTTCCACTTACAGTTGCTGCGCATTTCTCACCCTCGTCTTATACTCGAGTCAATAAGTTTTCCCAGTTTTTTGTGGTAAAATTAGGTGCCTCGGCTTATATTCGGGACGACTTATACTCAAATATATACGGTAATTTTCACATGAGATGCACTGTAAATTTTGTTCTCTATTGTCCAGCTGAGATTATTTGTTGATGTATTCCTTGATTATGTTCAATTAAAAACTTTGAACGGAAAAAAATTGGGATAACTTTACTGTTGTTTTATTTTTTAATTCAAAAAAGTGTATTTTTTCCCCCCAAAAAAAAGTGCGCTTGTAAGACCGCTGCGCAAATACGGTGTGACAGAAAGTATTGCAACCACCGCCATTTTATTCTCTAGGGTGTTAGAAAAAAAAAAAGTATAATGTTTGGGGGTTCTAAGTAATTTTCTAGCAAAAAATAAAATGTTTTTAACTTGTAAACAACAAATCTCAGGAAGAGGCTCGGTCCTTAAGTGGTTAAAGAGGAGTTCCACCCAGGGGGGCCGTCAAAAAAAAAAAAAATTAAAAGTCAGCAGCTACAAATACTGCAGCTGCTGACTTTTAATTGGACACTTACCTGTCACTGGGTCCAGCGATGCGGGGGATCGAGGCCCCGCTCGTCGTCCCCCCCCCCCGCTCGTCGGCGCCGGCATTTCAACTGTGGGCGCCGGGCTGTGGCTTCACAGCCTGGCACCCACTGCGCATGCGCGAGCGGCGCGAGCGGCGCCGCGCGCCGTGATTGGCCGCTCAATCACCTGGGACCTGTATTGGGTCCCAGATGATTGACAGGAGGGAGGGAGCAGAGCGGAGCCCTTCCTGTGCCTGGGGGGAAGTGATGTCACCAGCCCAGGCAAAGGAACAGGCAGACTACGAGGGACCACCTAGCAACAGGCATTTAGAGGTAAGTGAAAAAAAAAAAAATATCCAAATGTTTTTTTGTTTTTTTTTTTAGAATTTTTACAGGTATTTTTATTTTTTGGGTGGAACCCCACTTTAAATGATATGAAAGGCAATAAAAGCTCATGGCCAATCTGTTTTCTCTATCCAGAAACCAGTCAGTGCCTGAAAAGCCCAGCAAGTACCACAGAAGCTGAAATAATGGGATAATTCGATAATTAGCCATTCCATATTTGCTGATTACACAAGAAGTGTCGTGTAAAGACGGGCATTGTTGCATGGCTTCTTTGTCAACTCAGCCAGTTCTTCTCTTATGGAACCCACAAAGGTTTTCCAATGACACCGTCTACATCTGCCACCACCACCACCACCGGTCCCGGCACAACCAGGGAGCTCAGTTGTAGCGCCGGTCAGAGACGGATTGAAGTTTTGCACCCCCCTCCCAGGCACCGTGAATAGTTCTTCACTCCACAGCCCCAGCTACTTCTTAGATGATGTGCTCTTTTAGCCTTTTAGTTAATTAGATGTCTAGATACAAAGAGCACAAAAAAGAATAAATTGTCTTTACAAAATCTCTCAGTGCTAAAGTGCTACAAATTACATGCTGGCTTGTTAGAGGTTCCTGCTTTATGATGTTCATTTGGCAGAAGCTAATTGAGTCCAATTGATAACTGCTTTATTAGAGATGATTATTATCAAGTGACATTTGCTTTGTTTTTTTTGTTTTTTATATTTTATTTTTATCGGTACAAACTGGAAATTCTGCATTGCTGCTCATTTTATTCTTTTATTGCAGCCTTCAAAAATGAAATAACTTTATAGAAAAAAATAAAATAAAAGTTACACTTGCATTGAATTAACAAAATACCTGCTTGGTAATAGGAAATACAGTGCCTTGCAAAAGTATTCACCCCCCTTGGCATTTTTCGTGTTTTGTTGCCTCACAACTTGGAATTAACATGGATTGTTTGAGTTGTGTGAGGATTTGCATCATTTAATTTACACAACATGCCCACAACTTTGATGATGTTTTTTGTTTTTTTTTATTTTGAAGCAAACAACAAATAGGACAAAATAACACAAAAAGTCAATGTGCAAAACTATTCACCCCACTAAAGTCAATACTTTGTAGAGCCACCTTTTGCAGCTATCACAGCTCCAAGTCGCTTTGGATAAGTCTCTATGAGCTTGCCACATCTTACCACTGGGATTTTTGCCCATTCCTCCTTGCAAAACTGCTCCAGCTCCTTCGAGTTGGATGGTTTGCGCTTGTGAACAGCAATCTTTAAGTCTGACCACAGATTTTCTATTGGATTGAGGTCTGGGCTTTGAGTAGGCCATTCCAACACATTTACATGTATCCCTTTAAACCACTCAAGTGTTGCTTTAGCAGTGTGTTTGGGGTCATTGTCCTGCTGGAAGGTGAACCTCCGTCCTAGCCTCAAATCACACACAGAGTGGTACAGGTTCTGCTCAAGAATATCCCTGTATTTAGCACCATCCATCTTTCCCTCAACTCTGACCAGTTTCCCAGTCCGACTGCTGAAAAACAACCCCACAGCATGATGCTGCCACCACCATGTTTCACAGTGGGGATGGTGTTCTTTGTGTGATGTGTTTGGTTTGCGCCAGACATAGCGTTTTCTTTGATGGCAAAAAAGTTAAATTTTAGTCTCATCAGACCAGAGCACCTTCCTCCATACATTTTGGGAGTCTCCCACATGCCTTTTCACAAACTCAAAACGTGCCATTTTGTTTTTTGCTGAAAGTAATGGCTTTCTTCTGGCCACTCTGCCATAAAGCCCAACTCTATGGAGCGTATGGCTTATAGTCGTCCTATGTACAGATACTCCAGTCTCTGCTGTGGAACTCTGCAGCTCCTCCAGGGTCACCTTAGATCTCTGTGCTCCTCTCTGATTAATGCCCTCCTTGCCCGGTCCGTGAGTTTTGGTGTGCGGCCGTCTCTTGGCAGGTTTGCTGTTGTGCCATGTTCTTTCCATTTGGTTATGATAGATTTGATGGTGCTCCTAGGGATCATCAAAGATTTGGATATTTTTTTTTATAACCTAACCTTGTACTTCTCAACAACATTGTCCCTTTCTTGTTTGGAGAGTTCCTTGGTCTTCATGGCAGTGTTTGGTTAGTGGTGCCTCTTGCTTAGGTGTTGCAGCCTCTGGGGCCTTTCAGAAAGGTGTGTCTATGTAATGACAGATCATGTGACACTTAGATTGCACACAGGTGGACATAATTTCACTGATTACCATATTTATCAACGTATAACACGCACCCTCATTTTAAGAGGGAAGTTTCAGGAAAAAAAACATATTTTTTAAATAAACAACTTTGAATTAAAATAAGGGTTTGTTCCCATCAATGCAGCCTGTTTAGTGCCCATTTGCAGCCTCCTCATCTCCCATCAATGCAGCCTGAACAATGCCCATCTGCAGCCTCAATGCAGCCTGATCAATGCCCATCCATCTGCAGCACATCTCATCAATGCAGCCTGATCAATGCCCCTTTTTAGCCTCAATGCTCATCTGTAGCCTCACCATCAATGCAGCCTGGACACTGCAGGAAATCACTGAGCCGTCATCTCCTGTTTACTAGTCGGCTCTCAAACATACACAGTTCCACCTCCACCATCGGCATTGGACCAGCTCCTGTGATAGACAGAACACTGGTCCAATGCCAGTGGCGGAGGCAGAACTGTGTGTGTGACGCGGGAGCCGAGTGAGAGCCGTGTAAACAGGAGATGACGGCTCGTGAATTACCACCGAGGTAAGCTGTCGGCGTATAACACACACCCGTGATTTGCCTTCTATTTTCAGGGGAAATAAGTGCATGTTATATGCCAATTATCAGTTTTTTATTTCTGAAAAATAGTTTTATGAATATATTTTTCTAATTTTACTTCACCAACTTAGACTATTGTGTTCTGATCCATCACATATAATTCAGATTAAAAAAAAACATTGAACTAAAGGCTGTAATGTAACAAAATAGGTAAAAAGCCAAGGGGGTGAATACTCAAGCAAGGCACTGTATGTTCATTCTATTTAAATCTTACAAGCCCAGACAACAGCTAATGCTTTCTATTTTAATACGTTTAAATGAGTGTATACAATATATAGTAGAGGCTTATGCAATATACAGAACAAGTGGCACACAAACAAGATATCCCCTAAGCTTTGCATGGATAGGTAATCCTCTATCACCCGTAGGCCCTTCATACGTGTGCCTTCCATTTTGAACAGCAGGAGATCTGTCCACTTATCCCCTGCCAATTGCAATGTCTTCTGTCCCCTTTCACATCACTCCCATAGTGTCCTCTGCCCCCCCTCCCCCATAGCAAGTTTCCTGTGCCCCCAAAGCAGTGTCCTCTATCTCTGCACCCCCCCCCCCCACTGTAGTGTTCTCTGCCCCCATAGTGTCTTCTGTCCTCTGCCCCCATAGTGTCCTCTGCCCCCATAGTGTCCCCTGTCCTCTGCCCCCATAGTGTCCTCTGTCCTCTGCCTCCATAGTGTCTTCTGCCCCATAGTGTCCTCTGTCCTCTGCCCCCATAGTGTCCTCTGTCCTCTGCCTCCATAGTGTCCTCTGCCCCATAGTGTCCTCTGTCCTCTGTCCCCATAGTGTCCTCTGTCCTCTGCCCCCATAGTGTCCTCTGCCCCCATAGTGTCCTCTGCCCTCTGTCCCCATAGTGTCCTCTGTCCTCTGTCCCCATAGTGTCCTCTGTCCTCTGCCCCCATAGTGTCCTCTGCCCCCATAGTGTCCTCTGCCCTCTGCCCCCATAGTGTCCTCTGTCCTCTGCCTCCATAGTGTCCTCTGCCCCATAGTGTCCTCTGTCCTCTGCCCCCATAGTGTCCTCTGTCCTCTGCCCCCATAGTGTCCTCTGTCCTCTGCCCCCATAGTGTCCTCTGTCCTCTGCCCCCATAGTGTCCCCTGTCCTCTGCCCCCATAGTGTCCCCTGTCCTCTGCCCCCATAGTGTCCCCTGTCCTTTACCCCCATAGTGTCCTCTATCCTCTGTCCCCATAGTGTCCTCTGGCCCCATAGGGTCCTCTGCCCCAATAGTGTCCTCTGTCCTCTGCCCTCATAGTGTCCTCTGCCCCCATAGTGTTCTCTGTCCTCTGTCCCCATCGTGTCCTCTCCCCCATAGTGTCCTCTGTCCTTTGCCCCCATAGTGTTCTCTGTGCTCTGCCCCCATAGTGACCTCTGCCCCCATAGTGACCTCTGCCCCCATAGTGTCCTTGGCCCCGCCCCCCCACAGATAAAAAAAACCCCACACACCGTGTAGATAGAACTCTCCTACCGCACACAGGCATAGAGCACAGCGGTGAGCAGTTGGTACCACAGGACTGGATGAGGGGGGCGGGAACCACTGATGTTAACTTTTTACATCAACAGTCTGGTGATTGGTTGCTAGGATCGCCCGGCAACCAATCACCTGCTGTTTAATGTAAAAAGTTAACTTTACGGTTCACCCCCCCCCCCATCCAGCCCTGTGATACCAACCGTCCAATGAAGAGGACAGCGGCGAACATGTCCGCGGGCCTGGGTGCCCGTGAATTATGCACGGGGCACTGACGGGCCGGACAAAAATGTGGAAAAAGTGAAGCACTGTGAATACTTTCCGGGTGCACTGTATGTATAAACTAAAATGTACATAAAATGTCTCTCTGAATATTTAATGTCTATAAACTCTCCAAACACCGGAGAGAAAGACAATGATACATTTCCAGGATGATCGGAGCTAATGAATATTTTTTTTTTTTACTGTGGTGACTTGGCAATATGAAGTGTCAAACAATATTGATACAGCCCATCATATCGGGTAAATTATAGCCGGTAAAGTTGATTACAGCGATATCAATAACTCCGGGCTGAAACCAAATAAGTATGCAGGCTCACAAAGCCCCGGGCATCCATCTTCAGCCTTTGACACGTTCCCCATTCCAGGAGAATTTTCTCAATCTAATTTGCTGATTGCAATTGGTTAAAGTCTCAAGCTGTTCATAGCACACAATTAGGCGTAACCATGGCAACTCTAGTTTCTAATTAATGACGGCGGATAAATCAGCAGACAATGGAACCATAATAGAGAAATTACTTAAAATCTATTAAGGCCGATCACGGGTGCCAAATTGTCGCAGGATGGATTTGTGTTCCATTACCTCGCTATCCATTGTAGTCTGATAAAAGCCGCTTGACTTCGAAATTTTACTTTTTTTTTTTTTTTTTTTTTTTTTACAGCCAATGGCGGGGCGACTTGTGAATAATTAGCGGGTTTAGATTTCTGGAAATAATCGGCAGAGAAAATAGGAGATCAGGGAGACGGCGTTGGCCGTTGGAGGAACGCGGCGGCGGCTATTTCCAAGAATTTACTGTAAACTAATCACATAAACGGGGGGAGGGGGAAGGCTCGAATTAATATCTGCACTTGGCAAGGAAGTATAAAAACAAGCCTAATGTTTCTCTGATGTCATATTAAAATAAAATACGGCTTTCCAGGACTCATTAATCGGCAAACGCAGTTGTCTGAAACCCCGAGACCAAAGGAAGCGGCGCGGTACCTTGTGAATAATGAAGCGTTTTCCATAAGAAACTTCGTCCTGGAAAATTGTCAGTTACCGCGCACAGCAAAAATATTTTGCTCGAGTCGTTCACCGGGGGGGGGGGGGGGGGGGATCCGACTATTTCACCAACCGGCGGCCTAATTAATGTCATCTTCAAGTGCGGACCTAAAAAAGTCAACTGAAAGGTGCAAGAATCATCCACCCAGAAAAAAAAAAAAAAGGCGTGGCCCGGCAATTACACGTAACAAATTTAAATTAATGACATATCTTTATTCAGACTTTTTAGCTATTTACATAGGTACACATCTTTTATTTGGAATCTTTCCAAAAATAATCCAACCAACAACTAATTAATAAGAAAGATGCTGTTTTATAGCAATGCGTTTTGTAGCACAGTGTGAGCAGGTCTTTTTTTTCTCAGAGAATACTGTAGGTGCACGTAGTCCCCCCTTCTGAGTTATCCCTTGTCTCTGCCCCTACCCACCTCTAAGCCCTGTCCCTTGATTCCACCTCTTACCCACCTCTGAGCACAGTCCTTTGGTTCCACCTCCTACCCACCTCTGAGCACTGTCCTTTGGTTCCACCCCTTACCGACCCTAAGCCCTATCCCTTGGTTCCACCCCCTACCCACCTCTGAGCACTGTCCTTTGGTTCCACCCCTTTCTACCTCTGAGAACCATCTTTTGGTTCCACCTCCTACCTACCTCTGAGTACTGTCCTTTGGTTCCACCTCCCACGAACCCTAAGCCCTGTCCCTTGGTTCTACCCCCTACCCACTTCTAAGCCCTGTCCCTTGGTTTCACCCCCTACCTACCTCTGAGCACTGCCCTTTGATTCCACCCCCTACCGACCCTAAACCCTGTCCCTTGGTTCCACCCCTTCCCACCTCTGAGCACCATCTTTTGGTTCCACCTCCTACCTACCTCTGAGCACTGTCCTTTGGTTCCACCTCCTACGAACCCCAAGCCCTGTCCCTTGGTTCTACCCCCTACCCACTTCTAAGCCCTGTCCCTTGGTTCCACCCCCTACCCACCTCTGAGCACTATAGATGCACAAGATAAATGATATATAAAAAGACAATCATCTTGTCTGTAATTAGTACCGAGATAGTCCATCACTTTTTTTGAGTCTGGGATTAGAATTACGGCCAGCTTCAGCAACTGTCCCATCTTCCCACCCTCATTCCCCATCTATATATTAATTTGGATGATGGTACTCTGTTAATTTTTGAATAATAAAAAACTCTATAGGAGGCTATACTCTAAATTCGATATACACCTCAGCACTGTCCTTTGGTTCCACCCTCTACCCACCTCTGAGCACTGTCCTTTGGTTCCACCTCCTACCTACCGCTGAGCACTGTCCTTTGGTTCCACCCCCCTACCAACCCTAAGCCATATCTCTTGGTATTATCCCCTACCCACTTCTAAGCCCTGTCCCTTGGTTTCACCCCCTACCTACCTCTGAGCACTGTCCTTTGGTTCCACCCCCCTACCAACCCTAAGCCATATTCCTTGGTATTATGCCCTACCCACTTCTAAGCCCTGTCCCTTGGTTTCACCCCCTACCTATCTATCTCTGAGAATTGTCCTTTGGTTCCACCTCTGAGCACTGTCCTTTGGTTCCAGCCCCTACCAACCCTAAGCCCTGTCCCTTGGTTCCACTCCCAATCCACCTCTAAGCACTGTCCTTTGGTTCCACCCCCTACCCACCTCTGTTCCACGTCCCTTGGTTCCTCCTCCTATCCACCTCTGAGCACTGTCCTTTGGTTCCACCCCCTACTGACCCTAAGCCCTGTCCCTTGGTTCCACCCCCTACCCACCTCGGAGTACTGTCCTTTGGTTCCACCCCTTCCCACCTCTGAGCACCATCTTTAGGTTCCACCTCCTACCTACCTCTGAGCACTGTCCTTTGGTTCCACCTCCTACGAACCCTAAGCCCTGTCCCTTGGTTCTACCCCCTACCCACTTCTAAGCCCTGTCCCTTGGTTTCACCCCCTACCTACCTCTGAGCACTGTCCATTGGTTCCACCCCCTACCCACCTCTAAGCCCTGTCCCTTGGTTCCACCCCCTACCCACCTCTGAGCACTATAGATGCACAAGGTAAATGATATATAAAAAAGACTAATATTTATCTTGTTTGTTATTAGTACCAAGATTGTCCATCACTTTTTTTGAGTCTGGGATTAGAATTACGGCCAGCTTCAGCAACTGTCCCATCTTCCCACCCTCATTCCCCATCTATATATTAATTTGGATGATGGTACTTTGTTAATTTTTGAATAATAAAAAAACTCTATAGGAGGCTATACTCTAAATTCCATATACACCTCTGAGCACTATCCTTTGGTTCCACCCCCTACCCACCTCTGAGCACCGTCTTTTGGTTCCACCTCCTACCCACCATTGAGCACTGTCCTTTGGTTCCACCCCCCTACCAACCCTAAGCCATATCCCTTGGTATTATCCCCTACCCACTTCTAAGCCCTGTCCCTTGGTTTCACCCCCTACCTATCTCTGAGCACTTTCCTTTGGTTCCACCTCTGAGCACTGTCCTTTGGTTCCAGCCCCTACCAACTCTAAGCCCTGTCCCTTGGTTCTACCCCCTATCCACCTCTGAGCACTGTCCTTTGGTTCCAGCCCCTACCAACCCTAAGCCCTGTCCCTTGGTTCCACTCCCAATCCACCTCTAAGCACTGTCCTTTGGTTCCACCCCCTACCCACCTCTGTTCCCCGTCCCTTGGTTCCTCCCCCTACCCACCTCTGTGCGCCGTCCCTTGGTTCCACCGTCTACCTACCTCTGAGCCCCACCCCTTGGTTCCACCCCCTACACACCTTTAAGCACTATCCTTTGGTTCCACCCTCTACCCACCTTTGAGCCCAGTCCCTTTGTTCCACCCCCTACCCACCTCTGAGCCCCATCCCTTGTTTCCACCCCTTATCTACCTCTGAGCCCTGTCCTTTGGTTCCACCCCTACCCAGCTCTAAGCACTGTCCATTGGTTCCACCCCCTACCCACCTCTAAGCACCGTCCTTTGGTTTTACCCCGGCCCACCTCTTTGCCCTGTCCCTTGGTTCTACCCCCTACCCACCTCTAAGGTCTGTCCCTTGATTCCACCTCCTACGCATCTGTGAGCCCCATCCCTTGGTTCCACCCCCCTATCCACCTCTGAGCACTGTACTTTTATTCCATCCCCTACCTACCTCTAAGCACCATCCTTTGGTTCCATCCCCTAGCCACCTCTAAGCACTGTCCTTTGGTTCCACCCCTTACTCACCTCTATGCCCTGTCTTTTGGTTCTACCCCCTACCCACCTCTGTGCACCTTCATTTGGTTCCACCTCCTACCCACCTTCCAGTCCCGCCCCTTTTAGAAGATACAGAACAGAGTATCCATTTGCTATGCCAAGTAATTTTTATGGAATTGGTTAAATATTTTTTTTTTAAAGAAATAACAAACATCTCTATACTTACCTGCTCTGTGCAATGGAATTGCAGTATGTGTGTGGCACTGCAGCAGCCAAGGAGAGAGGGTGTCCTCTCCTGCAGTGCAGTCATGCTTAGTCATACTGGGTGTGGGGCCCTGGGAGCAGCTAAAAAATGGAATCACAGCCTACTATGCTGGGATTTGTAGTCCCAAGAAGGGGTGGGCAATGCTCACACTTACTGGGGGGGGGGGGGGGGCTGGTCATACAAAGTAAAAGCCATGGCTGACCTGCCCATCTTCTAGAAATACCTATTGTCTGGCACACTGGTTCAAAGGGGAACTCTGATGTAGGTGGGATCTCTGTGGACCAGGGTCCCCCTCACACCAGAGGCCCCCATTACATCACAGTCCGCAGGGATCCCCTTAATTGTTGGGGGGGGGGCACTATGTTTCACCGCACCAGGTGACACTAACCCTAGTGACGTAACTGGTGTTGGATTCAACTTCTGTAGTTTTGAAAGGATGGGAGCACTCCCATCCTTTCAAAACTTTAGTAAACTCCTCTGGAGGTCCAGCAAGACCCCGCAATCCCCATGACCAAGCTCCGAGGGGGCGGAGCAAAATATGTTGAGGGCATAGCCTGGCTGTAGCAGTAGCTGGGACGAGCTCCAACCCACGTCAGCACTCCCAGTGGCGGATGCTCAAGGATTTATACAACCTGCTTTAACAGAGTCTGAGGGACACACCAAGTTGCTTTGGGTCACAAAGACCCCACAATCACTGGTGAGCGGCCTCTAGGACCATAAACCGCCCATTGCATTATAATGCATCTTCATAAGGTTTAGCGCTCCTACAGCACAAGGATTCAACGTCTGTGTCTTATTAAAGAGTTAGGCTGCCTGTGAATGGTGCCAAGTCAGCAAGTCACCATGCTGTCCAGACAGACTGGGTCTAAGGAGGGATGTCAATAGCATATAGTAGCATTTGAAACTAGACATGTGCAATTTGTTTTGTTCCAAATTCGTTTTCTAACGAATTTCGACAAATTCTTTCATTTGGAAATATCCGAATTAAGGAAAACTGGTTAAACAAGTTTTTTTCCGAATATTCGTAAATTGGAATATTTGTAAATTTGAAAATTCGGAAACTCAAAATTTGAAAATCAGAAAACCCGAAAATTCACAAATCTGAAATAATAACTAATAATAACTTAACTATTACTAACTATTAAATTAAAGGTATTGAAATTTCCTTTCAAATTTGGCTGTAAGTGAACGCAATGAATACGAATTTATCCGAAGTTACGAATTATCCGAAATAACGAATGCCGTATCTAAGCGAATGGAACGTAGCAAACTACTAATAATAAATAATAATAACACTGGAAATGACCAGGAAGATTTTTTTGTGACAATTACCAACTACTATCATTAGACACATGCAATATGTTTAGTTCCGAATTCGTTTTTCCACGAAATTTGACAAATTTGGAAATATCCGAATTAACAAAAACCGTTAAACAAATTTTTCAGAAAATTTGTAAATTGGTAAATTCAAAAATCAGAAAATCCAAAAATAAGAATGAAAATTCGAAAATTCAAAAGAACAAAAAATCCGAAAAATAGGAGGGAAAATCCAAAAATTTGAAAACTCGAAAATCCAAAAGAATAACTAACTAATAATAATAACTATTACTAACTATTAAATGATAGGAATTGGAATTTATTTACAAATTGGGCTGTTAGTGAACGTAACTAATACAAATTTATTAATGGCGCATCTAAATGAACGGAACTTAAAGAGATAGTAATAATAAAAAAAAAACATTTTATTATTATTATTTTTATTTTTTATTATTATTATTTTGTTGTGTTCCATTCATTTAGATGCAGCATTCGTTATTTTGGATAATTCGTAACTTCAGATAAATTTGTATTCGTTACGTTCACTAACAGACAAATTTGAAAGGAAATTCCAATACCTATAATTTAATAGTTAGTTATAATTAGTTTGTTAGTTATTATTTCAGATTTCAGAATTTTTGAGTTTTAAAATTTTTAAAATTTACAAATTTTCGAATTTACGAATACCGCCTCTAAATCAATAGAACATAACGAATTAGAATTTTTCCGAAGTTACGAATTTATTCGAAATAACGAGTTTCGAATGAGCCGAAAAACGGAAAAAAAACCCAGCATGAATTAAAAACTAAACTAAACAATTTTTTTGGCAGTGCACATGTCTAACTGTCATCACCTGCACACAGGTGAGAATCCTGTAACAGCCAATTCAACCCCCCCCCCCAATTTACATTACAGGTTTGAAGCGGTTTACCGGGTCTATGGCTGCAGCCATAAACCCCGGTATTAAAATTATTCAGCTGGCGATTCTCTTTTCACTAAAAAGCGATCCGAGCAGCTGATTAGCCACTGGATCGCTTTTAGAAGCGGCGGGAGAGGTTGTTACCTCCCCTGCCCCTGCCGCTCGTAGGTGTTTCTCGGGCTTACTGTTATCTAGGTGAGCCCCGGTGGCTGGCCATAGAGATGAAGAGAGACCAGATCGTCTCTGTTCACCTCTAGGATTTTGGAGGACCGGAGGAACATCATGACGTCACTTCCGGTTTAGGGCAGATGTAAATTTTTTATTTTTTTTTTTTTATTTGATGCTTTCAAGGGTAGAGGAGAGATCTGGGGTCTTATAGACCCCAGCTATCTTCATAAAGAGGACCTGTCATGCTTTATTGTTATCACAACAGTTATTTACATTTATTGTGATAAAAAAAAAAATAATCACTTTTATTGCTAAGGGACAGTGCAAAAATTAAATTTTTATTTAAAATAAATAATATATATTTTTTTAAAAAGCTCCCTTTACCTCCGTGCTCGTGTGCAGAAGCGAACACATACGTAGGTCGCACACGCATATGTACACAGTGCTCATACAACCCATGTGAGGTATCACCGCAAACGTCATAGCGAGAGCAATAATTTTAGCGCTCAACCTCCTTTGTAATTCTAAACTGGTAACCCATAAAAGTTTTTAAAGTGTCGCCTATGGAGATTTTTTGGTATTTTAGTGTGTCGCTATTCCACGAGCATGCGCAGTTTTAAAGCGTGACCTGTTAAGTATCTACCAAGCGTAACATCATCTTTTATATTCTTCTGAACAATTGGGTTATATGTTGTGTTTTTTTTCTTTTTTGCATTAAAATTCATGAAAGTTAATTTTTTTCCCAAAAAAATGCTTTGAAAAACTGCTGCGCAAGTATCATGTGACATAAAAAATTGCAACAATCGCCATTTATTCGTCTCTGCTAAAAAACATATAATGTTTGGGGTTCCAAGTCATTTTCTAGAAAAAAAATACTGATTTTAACTTGTAAACAAAAAGTTTAAGAAGAAGGCCAGGTCTTCAAGTGGATATGTAACAATATGCAAAGCAAACACTGATTCAGTGGTTAGAACCTCTGTCGGATTTTAACTGCTATCTGGGGTCCTGTTAGAGAAATTTCACTCACGTCTTCCTGTTCTCCTAACAATGTTTTACCATATAGGACATGAGTACAACTTTCTAACACCCCCTCATGGCCAGAGGCCATACTACCGATCCAGTCCCCACATCGGAAGGACAGCATCTTTTCACCTGTCCCAGCACTGACTACAGAGTAACTTTGAGAGGGACAGCATAGAGCGCCATCTCTCTCCACCAGCTTTGGCACACTTAACTATTTACCATCTTCCGGCTGTATGCTTATGAGGGAAGCCACTGTATACATGCACCATGGTTCCAGGCCTGGTCCTAAGGACCAGTTCTGTTCTGCAGCGGGCCCAAAGATAGGTGCTCAGCTACTGAGAAGGGCAAACCACAGTTACCAGTCTACTCCTCCTGTGGGACCTCCATCTCCCGACCACCACTACTTTTAAAACTGAGCTGGCTACTCCTCCTTCCTGTACCTTCACTCACTTCATCACCTAAAGAGTTAACCTGACATGCAGGAACAGCACAATGCTTGATAGAATTCTTGGGTTCTCTTCATGGACACAGCAGTATTTAAGTCTCTCACCTTTCCATGATTTTCTCATGCCTGGACTCTCCATACTGGTCCACATATGACCATCTCAACTCAAGCCAATATGTGTTGGGGACCAGCCTGCCATGTCTTCCAAATTCATTCGCATCACACTCACATCAGGGTCCCCATCAGAGTGTCCCTTACATCAGGGTCTCCATTAGAGTCATCTTTACATTAGAGTACCACCCAACATCTGAGTCTCCATCAGAGTCAGCCGTTTCATCAGGTTCCTTTTCAGAGTTCTCACCTTTCATCATGTTCCCCATCAGAGTCATACACACATCAGGGTCTCCATCAGAGTCCCCCTTACATCTGAGTCTCCATCAGCGAGCACCGTTACATTGGGGTACCCATCAGACTGTCCACATTACATCAGAGTGCCTCTTACATCATGGTCCCCATCAGAGTGCCTCTTACATCATGGTCCCCGTCAGAGTGCCTCTTACATCATGGTCCCCGTCAGAGTGCCTCTTACATCATGGTCCCCATCAGAGTGCATCTTGCATCATGGTCCCCATGAGTGCCTCTTACATCATGGTCTCCATCAGAGTGCCCCTTACATCAGAGTGCCTCTTACATCATGGTCCCCTTCAGAGTGCCTCTTACATCATGGTCCCCATCAGAGTGCCCCTTACATCAGAGTGCCTCTTAGATCATGGTCCCCATCAGCGTGCCCCTTACATCAGAGTGCCCCTTACATCAGGGTCTCCATCTGAATCACCCTTACATAAGAGTCTCCATCAGACTCACCTTTTACATTAGGGTCCCCCCTTAAATCAGCAGACCTGAAAATGCTTGGGCAAGCATATCATTAGTTGCTAGGATTCCGACAATCCGAGCAACCAACAATGGGGATAAGGACAGCAAAGTAAGGGGGGAACCTGTTATGAAGACCTCAGGGGGGGAAAGTAGGTTTGACATGGAGAAGCAAAGACCAATTGGCAACCTCTTCTGATCTGAATCCTCAATCTGTGCACATTGAGGATAAAACCCTCACCCTTGCTTCGGGCAGGATCAAATCTTGTAGCAGGCCTTTTGGGACCTGAGTTCTGAACCTGCAGCCTCTGCTGTCTCTGGTGGTGTCTCTTCTTGCTGAGCCACCTGAGATGCTGTACAACTCTCTGGACCATTCCTTGGACAATCTTGCCTTGAACCTTCTTTCTGATGGACCTTGAACTCTTTGCTCCTCCCATGAACTTCCTGATTTAAGCCATGCCTTTTAATTTCCCATTTGCCAGATTATTGTGGCAATTTTGTGATTATTCTAGTGGGACGATCCTGAGGACTGCGAACATAACAGCAAAACCCATCCCCACTATCAGAAGCTCTGGTGAACACCGGTTAGTATTTAGACCCATGAGCCCATGTCATCCACCAGGGTGAGCTGATTGTGTACTTATCCAACTGGTTGGTGGGAGCCTCTCTACTGCTGTAACTACTGGTCTCCGAGCCTGAACATGACAGGGTCATAGTTTGGAGACCCCTGCTGTATAGCAATATCCCCAACCTTATGTAACGTGATGTACATATGAGTGTCAATTGTGATCACATTTTGCACTGTCCTCCATCCTTGTATCTCTTAAACATAATAAAAATATTGAAAAAATAATCATTATTTGGCTTTATTACTCAAGAGAAAGATCATATAAAACATTTTTTGACACCTAAGAGCCAATTTTTTTCCTCCAAAGTAGAGGAACATTTAAGTAGAGAAATGTGAAATTTCCTTTAATCGTTGTATAGGGTGACTAATTCATGCCTCGTCTTTTATATTCATGAAAGTTTTAATATCTATACGAGGACCGTGCCTCCCTATGGCTCTTAAAAAATGAAAATTTATTTTAAGAAAGGCCGCCGTGGCAGGTTGGTGGTGTAACGTGGTGATGAGATGTTAATACAATATCTCACTCCACTCTCCTGGTATGCTGCTGAGCCAGCTGATGAGGTTTATGTAAGGACATATTGAAGAAAAATTCTTCTCTCTCTGTAATTATGTAAAATAATCAGTAGGTGTTTTCAATTTCTCCAAACGCCCGGCATCGATGCTGGCAACATCCCAGACAAACATTTTTTTATTCATTTACAAAAGACTTGGAAAGAGACCAAAATGCCATTCATGGAACCCAGGGAGGAACGGTCGGTGCCTTGCGAGGATTAATAGACTGGTCCATGGCTCTGCATAGAATTATGGCCGCCATGTCCCCGCGTTCTGACACATCTCCGCAAAGTGACATTGAAAAGAGTTTATTTTCAGATTTTTGTTTAGCTTTATTTTATATATTTTTTTTCTTTTGAGCTCAGCACAGCTATGCATCAGTATAAAACGATATAATTATGTGTGCATCTCAACCTGCCTGCACTCAGATGTCACCCCACACATCTGTCCTTACAAAATGTTTGCTTACATTAGCTTTGAACTCTAACATGTGAAGGTCCCTGACACAATGGCAACCTGGAAATTTCATTTCAGTCTTTAACAATTTTTCCTTCTTAATTTGCTCTGGAAATGTGCTTTTATCACATTTTAGACAGCTGGGCAAAACAAAGCAAGATTATGAGCAGTATATCAACAAGATTTCACATGTAAAGCAGTAAGAAAAATGAAAAAATATTTTTGAATGGGAGTTCTTTGTTACGACTCTTTGCCCTATCACAGCCCGTAGAAGTGAGGAATACTGTGCAAAGATAATGAATGAGAAAAAGAGGCGTTTATCTGCTTCCCTCCATCAGCAGCTCAGAGAGACCACACCAGAGGTATCTGGGAAAGTGATCTGCAGCTAGGTGGTAGGTACTGCACTGTAAGAACCAGCGTGTGGGCACCTTGGTCAGAGCCTTCACTGGAAGACTCATCTACCGTGAGAAGCAACTCCTCACATTACAATGGGGCAGCCCCCCTGTGTCCTCAGGCCCTAAATCCCTTCAGCTGTTCACCTGTGTTACCAGAGTACTCTAGTTCTAGTGGGTTAACCCCCCTGTGTTCTTAGACTTTGGATCCCTCCAGCTGTTTACCTGTGTTACCAGAGTACTCTAGTTCTAATGGGTTAACCCCCCTGTGATCTTAGACTTTGGATCCCTCCAGCTGTTTACCTGTGTTACCAGAGTACTCTAGTTGTAGTGGGTTAACCCCCCTGTGTTCTTAGACTTTGGATCCCTCCAGCTGTTCATCTGTGTTACCAGAGTACCCTACTTTCAGTGGGGTGGCCCCCCTATGTTCCCTGGCCTTAGATCCCTCTAGCTCCGGGGTCGGCAACCCATTGATCGCGAGCTACCTGTCGATCGCAGGAAGCCGACAGGTAGATCTAGATCAGGGCTGTGTGCCGATGCTTCCCCGTGTCTCCTCCAGTGTTGCTCATCTTTCACTCGCAGAGAGGAGCGAGAAGCAAAGCCATGCTGGATGGAGGGCAGGACTGGGCGCTGCTTTAGTTAACTTTGTAAGTTAACTAGCAAATGATTGGTTGCTAGGCGGTCCTAGCAACCAATAATCAGCTTGTTAACATAAAACTAAAGCCACTCCCGCTCCCACCATTCATCCAGCACCTTGCAGCCTCTCAACTTCTCTGTGATGTACAAGCGCTGTAAGGTAGGCAAGAGCTACCTACAGCTTTGTGTTGGGAGTGACAGGGGAAACAGCTATAGAGGGGCAGAGGACACTATGGGGGGGGGGGAGAAACAGGATAGTACTATGCTGGGGGGGAGCAGAGGAGAGGAAAATACTGTGGGCGGGGGGGGGGGTTGCAGAGAAAACTGCAGAGGGGGGGTACTGCAGAGGGGGGGCAGAGGACACTACTGGGGAGGTTTGTTGCAGAGGACACATTGCTATGGGGTGGCCGGTGTGTTACCGGTGAACTCTAGCTCCAGTGGGGTGGCCCCCTGTGTTCTCTGACCTTGGATCCCTCCAGCTGTTCTCCTATGTTACCAGAGTACTAGCGGCGGCAGGTCCATAAGGGGCGCAGGGGCGCCACCCTCCTAATCTCAATGCTGGGAGCCGGACGCATAGTTTTCTATGAGTTTTTTTTTTTTCAGCACATGATTAAAGCCTGAGGCTCTAATTGGCTTCAAAAAGGTTGGGCTCGTGGTGCAGAGCACTGCGCAAGAGCCCACCCACTTGTGATATTAGCGAATCAGTATTCACTATTGTCTTCTGGCTTCTTCTGGCTCCTTCCGGCCAATCAGGACAGGAAGCAGGTCTTAAAACCGGATTGGCCGGGAGGAAAAGCCGGGGAAGCCGCAACCTGGATGGGGGAAGTGCGGACCTGGCAGGGGGGTTTGTTTGCTGCACCACCCAAAAAAAACGGAGAACCAGCTACCACTGCAGAGTACCCTAATTCCAGTGGGGTGGCCCTCCTGTGTTCTCGGACCTTGGATCCCCCCAGCTGCTCACCTGTGTTACCAGTGTACTCTATTTCCAGTGGGATGGCCCCCCTGTGTTCTATGGCCTTGGACCCCTCCAGCTGTTCACCTGTGTTATCGGCTGTGAGGCACAGGTTGCTGGGCAACTGATGAACAGCCAGGTGAGAGGCCCTCCACTTTCAGAACCAGTGTGCAGCCAGAGAGAAGCCTAATAGCATACAGCTTATCCAGAAGACACAACTATTGTGGGGCGCACCTCCCCAAAAGCTACCAGAGTACTCCCATCCTTTTGAGGTGCCCTCCATTTTGTCCTCAGGCCTGGGATCCCTCCAGCAGTTCACCTGTATTACTGTGCCTACCCTGCACAGGGTGCTTGCTGTCTACAAAGATAATCACAAGTAGCTGTTTTTGTTCTGAACAGTTTTGCTGAAGTAGTTATTCACAGGTAGAGTTTCGGTTGTTATAGAGTCTTATTGGAATTATAATATGTAGCCACATGTTACACTAGGGTTCCCCTCAAAGTCCATACCAGACCAGGCCTGGTATGCATTAGGGAGGGACCCCATGCCGTTTTTTTTTTCCAATTTTTTTATTGCAGGCATGCCTTTTTTTTATAATTAGCTGTCAGCGGGGAACCCCACTGACAGCTGTTGATTCATCGGTTGTTAAGGACGCGCCTATTGAATGATGTTACGCCGTCTAGTGCCAGACGTTAAATTAACACGTTTTCACTACTAAAATACCGCAAGACTTCATAAAAGACTTTATAAAATAACTCATGAGTTATTTTAGTAGCAATTTTTTGTGAATGCTAAAAAACTTTTTGAAAAACAATTAGCGGTATTTTACCAATTTTTTTTAAGGGGAAAACTACCACTTTGTGAATGGAGCCCATTATTTTTTATCACGTTGTTATTAGTAAAGTTCGACTTTAAGGCTGGATTCACATCTATGCAGTTTTAGTGCTTTTTGCACTTTGCAGATTTGCACTACAGTCCCTTTAACATGGTTTCCTATGGAACACATGCTGTAGTGCGAATCTGCAAAATGCAAAAAGCACTAAAACTGCATAGGTGAGAATCCAGCCTAATGCCGCGTACACACGACCGGAATTTCAGCCAGCAAAAGACCGATGAGAGCTTTTGGTCGGAAAATGCGACCCTGTGTATGCTCCATCGGACTTTTGCTGGCCGAATTCCAGCCAGCAAACGATCGAGAGCGTGTTCTCAATTATTCGGTCGGAAACAGTTCCGATCGGAAATTCCGATCGTCTGTAACAATTCCGACGCGCAAAATTCCTACGCATGCTCAGAAACAATTCGATGCATGCTCGGAAGCATTGAACTTCATTTTCTCGGCTCGTCGTAGTGTTGTATGTCACCGCGCTCTTGACGGTCGAAAGCTCAGCGAACTTTTGTGTGACTGTGTGTATGCAAGCCAAGCTGGAGCGGAATTCCGTCGGAAAAACCATCCAAGATTTTTCTGACGGAAAATCCGCTAGTGTGTACACGGCATAGGAAGTTTTCCCTGAGACGAGATTTTGGCCCGTCTTGTAGGATGGGATCAGCTCTAAAAGCTGTGCAGCAATTTTTTTTTCCTCCTTATTAGATGTACAGCATGGAGAGCCAGATTTTATCCAAGAAAAGATCACTCATGAAGGCAGAAAATAACCTTTGAAATTTAATAAGTATAAGACAACTGGAGAATATCGTAAGAACGTCACCTTGGAATCCTAATCATAGACAAGTGGTATGCTTCCAACTGCCATTTGTTTGTTATTTAACGGTTTACAAATCTGACAAGTTGATTGGACGGGGTGGGTTTTTCTTTTTCACTTGAAAATGTTATATCAACAGGGAAAGAAACATGTTTTCCAGGCCAGTGTAAGACAACACCCCTCATTATAGCAATATAAAGGAAACATGGGCATGAGCTACAGGAAAAGTGACATTTACAAAGGAAGAAAGAAAAATAATTGTACACCTTAAATTGCTGGAAAATGACATTTCACTGGCAAAACATTTTTTTTTTAAAAAGCACACAATGCCCCCGCCCCCCCCAAAAAAAAAATACTTAGCAGACCTTTGGAGGGGTCTGTGTACTGCTTTTTTTTTGTTTGTTTGTTGTTTTTTTGTTGTAGTTTTTTAGCAATGAAATACCAGTTGCTGGCAATTTGGGGAAAATTTTACTTTGTAAATGTCACATTTTCTGTACATCAAAGATGCCCCTTCACATGCAGGATTAGGAATCTGCCCCCACCCTCAGGCATGTTATTTAAAGGAATTGGGCATTTTTAAAGGGTAACTCCACTTTCGTAGTGCTAGTCTCGGCCAATCATTAATGTGCTTGGTAATGCCCGGGACTCTCATATAAAAGCCGGGTCACATGGTTGAGAGAGAGTCTTCCGGTTTGAGCGTAGAGAAGCCAGCCTGGTTCCAGAAGGGGAGAGTTCCCCCCTCCGGGGAGCCAACGGAGCTCCCCCCCTGGCGAGAAGTGTGGGGAACCGGCCTCCACGGAGGAAGAGACGACACCTTACAGCATGTAGTCACTGGTGTCGTTGGCCGCCCTGCGGCCATAAAGCAGGAAAGGAACCAAGATTAATTGCGGAAGAAGTAGCAACAAAGCGGAAGGAAACTGGGCGATCGATCGTTTATGAGTGGCACATGGACTATTTAACACGTGAGTGAAAGCCCAAGGGAAGGGTACTGCCAGAGGCTGAGGGATGTTGGTACGCAAGTCAGTAAGATAGGCAGTGAAGGCCTGTGACTTTGGGTTCAGTAATGCCCCGGGATTCCAATCAGTCGGGCGGGAGAAGTTATTCAGAGTGACTCTTTCTCGGCTCAACTTGGAAGTACCATGCAGATGGGAAGTAGTGGTAAAAAGGTAGCGGTGAAGCTGCAAGCACACATATAGAGATACGGACTGTTCTTGAAAAGTCATGCAGATGAAGACGTTACTCAGAGTGACTCTTTACCAAATATTCTCTATCAAATCTACTTCCATCTTCCCTGATTGAAGAAATAACACAAAAGTGATTTCCTAACTATCCGCAAATGATTCTAGTTTTCCCGTAAAGAGACAGTGAAAAGATGATAATATAACCAAAGAGCATCTCAAAAGAAGTCCTTCTCCCATCACAGTTCATGTTAATTAATAAAGCAAGAGAAAAAGCAATATGGACTGTGTTTGAATTTTATGGGCTGCGATGAGTTAGGTGGTAAACGTGAATTATGGATATAATAATTAATCAGCTGCTCCTTCGGGGGTAAGCGCTACATATATATATATATATATATATATATATATATATATATATATATATATATATATATATATATATATATATATATATATATATACGCACACATATATATATATATATATATATATATATATATATATATACACACACATATATATATATATATATATATACACACATATATATATATATATATATATATATACACATATATATATATATATATATATATATATATATATATATATATATATTAACGTTCTGACTCAAATCATATTGTAATTGAATGTTTTTAAAAATTACCTTTCCTTTTCATTCTACAGCTCTGTGATTTTCTGTAAAATGCAATATTGAGACCTGGAAGCAATCAGTACAGAGAAAGTATACAGAACGCTCCACAGAAACATAATATCCTGCTTGTGTGATTGTAGATCAGCAGGATGAGTGTGCCAGGACAGGTTGATGTGTCTCATCTCTACTTCCTTTCACCACTCTGCATATCATAGATGAGAAGAGGGTACATCAGTGGAACAGATGAGCAGGAGGGGTTTAGAGGTGGGGCAGATGTGCAGGAGGTACAGTGGTGGGGCAGATGAGCGGATAAGTTCAGTGTTAGGACAGATGAGAAAATGGTTCAGTGGTGAGACAGAAGAGCATGGGGGTACGGCACTGGAGCAGATGAGCAGGATGGTACAGTGGTGGGGCAGATGAGCAGGATGGTACAGTGGTGGGGCAGATGAGCAGGATGGTACAGTGGTGGGGCAGATGAGCAGGATGGTACAGTGGTGGGGCAGATGAGCAGGATGGTACAGTGGTGGGGCAGATGAGCAGGATGGTACAGTGGTGGGGCAGATGAGCAGGATGGTACAGTGGTGGGGCATATGTGCAGGGGGTTACAGTGGTGGGGCAGATAAGCAGAGAGTAAAAGTGGTGGGACAGAAGAGCAGGGGGTACAGTGGTGGGGCAGAAGAGCAGGGGGGTACAGTGGTGGGGCAGAAGAGCAGGGAGTACAGTGGTGGGGCAGAAGAGCAGGGGGTACAGTGGTGGGGCAGAAGAGCAGGGGGTACAGAGCAGCATTTACTTTATAAAAAATCCTTTTTGTGATTGAGAGTGTGAAGTTGACATTTTTTGGCATTTTGCCAAGGCACCCAGGTTGAAAAACGCTGATCTAGTGCAATTGGTTGTAGGCATGCGGTGTATAGCATGCAGTCTGACCAGGGTTAGGTATGATTGATGAAAAATACTATATGCAGTATACAGTGACTTGAAAAAGTATTCATACCCCTTGACGTTTTCCACATTTTAAACGAAAAATTAAATGTATTTTATTGGGATTTTACGTGATAGACCAACACAAAGTGGCACATAATTGTGAAGTGGAAGGAAAATGATAAATGGTTTTCAACATTTTTTACAAATAAATATGTAAAAAGTGTGGGGGGCATTTGTATTCAGCCCCCTTTACTCTGATACCTCTAACTAAAATCCAGTGGAACCAATTGCCTTCAGAAATCACCTAATTAGTAAATAGAATCCACCTGTGTGTAACTTAATCTCAGGATAAATACAGCTGTTCTGTGAAACCCTCAGAGGTTTGTTAGAGAACCTTAGTGAACAAACAGCATCATGAAAGCCAAGTAACACACCAGGCAGGTCAGGGATAAAGTTGTGGAGAAGTATAAAGCAGGGTTAGGTTATATAAAAAGATATCCCAAGCTTTGAACATCTCACGGAGCTCTGTTCAATCCATCATCCGAAAATGGAAAGAGTATGGGACAACCGCAAACCTACCAAGACATGGTCGTCCACCTAAACTGACCGGCCGGGCAAGGAGAGCATTCATCAGAGAAGCAGCCAAGAGGTCCATGGTAACTCTGGAGGAGCTGCACGGACAAGTGTGAGGAGCAGGCCTCTTCCCATTGTTCATCAAAAAGGTTTGGCATTAGAGTTTGCCATTTAAAGCAGACTGTAATGGGACTTAGTAAGTCCTTACTAAGATTGGCATACAATAAATGAAAGTAGCCTTCAGAGATCAAGCCCTTGGGGCCCTGTGATCTCAGAGTACCTATCACTGGGTAATTAGAGAAACAGAATTTGACAGATTTACAGATTTTGCCCCCACTGATTTCAATAGTGATTCGGTCTTGGCATCCAAACATTTTTGAAGTCTGCCGAACCCTGTTCAAACTCTACCCAGGACAGTCTGGCCCATCCCTACTTTGAACAAATCATCTGAACAAGTGCAGTATGTATTAATAAAGTCAGAATTTCTGATCTGCATACTCATTGTGGATCGATTATTCACAAAGTATTAGAGCCAAAAGATTAGTATGAGAGCCAGGGAACCAGCAAACTATGATTTTTTTTGTTAGGAGGAGGTCAACAATGGCAGCTTTGGTATTACCCTTATGACAGGCTTTCTTTCAATGAAGGGTGGTGGGGAGTGGACAACTAAAAAATAAAACTGATCTGACAACTCTACATGTAAGGCATCAAACATACACTGGTCAGCCATAACTTTATGACTGTTGACGAATAATGCCGCGTACACACGAGCGGACTTTACGGCAGACTTTGCTCGGCGGATTTTGACAGACTTGCCTACAATCATGTTTTCTTTTACATCATGCGGATGACCGGGCAAGGCTCTGGTGCAAGGATTTTTGACACCCTAGGCGAAAAACCTCATTTTGCCACCCCCTTGGCTCCACCCATGACTCCACCTTCTTTGCCCTGCTCATGTATAGCCCGCCTTTTTAATGAAGCGCCCATCAAATGCAGCCTCACCAGCACCCATCAAATGCAGCCCACCAGCACCCATCAAATGCAGCCTCTTCAGCACCCATCAAATGCAGCCTCTTCAGCACCCATCAAATGCAGCCTCACCAGCGCCCATCAACTACAGCCTCACCAACACCCATCAAATGCAGCCTCACCAGTGCCCATCAAATGCAGCCTCACCAGTGCCCATCAAATGCAGCCTCACCAGCGCCCATAAAATGCAGCCTCACCAGCGCCCATCAAATGCAGCCTACCAGTGCCCATCAAATGCAGCCTCACCAGCGCCCATAAAATGCAGCCTCACCAGCGCCCATCAATGCAGCCTACCAGTGCCCATCAATGCAGCCTACCAGTGCCCATCAATGAATGTTGGCTTGCTTCTATTCATTCGGGAGTCAGGACACAGACACAGTCCTCTGCTGCCACTGCGCCTCTGGCACTTTGTGCGAAAGGAGTGGCGGCTGCCTGCTGATGCTGAGACTTAGTTGCTTGCTGCAGAGAGAAGAGAGTAGAAACACCAGTGGCCGTGCGCCCCTAGGCAGCAGTGCACCCTAGGCAGCTGCCTAGTTTGGCTAGTGGTAGCACGGCCCTGTGGCCGGGTGCATCACTTACCTGGGAAAGAGATGGCACCAGGATGCACTATGGGAAAAAGACAAGGTGGCAGAGGTAGTGTGATGCGTTGGGCAATGTTCTGCTGGGAAACCTTGGGCTCTGCCATTCGTATGGATGTTATTTGACACGTACCACCTACCTAAACATTGTCGGTGACCAAGTACACCCCTTCATGGAAATGGTATTACCTGATGGCAGTGGCCTCTTTCTGCCAAACTGTAAAAATGGTTCAAGGAACATAGGAGCCTAAAGCGGAGCTCCAGGCTCCTTCAGAAAAAAATTAAAAGTCTTTTAATACTAGGACACTTACCTATCCACAAATCCAACAGTACCTTCACCCAAGCTGGTCTTCCAATCGGCTCTTGGGTACTGCCCCCGCCTTCTCAGGTAAGGGAAACCGGCAGTGAAGCCTTGCGGCTTCATTGCCGGTTCCCTACTGCACATGAATAAAGCGTGCTGCGCTTTGTGAATGGCCCGGCGGCATGGGAGGGAGCTAAGGGAAGTCAGCCGGAAGTGAGAGCGGGTACCTGTCAAAACCAGGTACCCCCTCCCCCTGAAAGGTGCCAAATATGGCAGCGGAGGGGAGGAGGCAAATAAGCAATGCTTCCCCTTTTAGATGGAGCTCTGCTTTAAGGTGTTGATTTAGCCTCCAAATTCTCTAGATCTCTGGGATGTGGAATGTGCTAAAAAAAAAAATCAAGTCGGATCCATGGAGGCCCTACCTCCCAACTTCCAGGACTTAAAGGATCTGGTACTGACAACCTGGTGCCAGATACCGCAGCATACCTTCAGAGGTCTAGTGGTGTTCATGCCTTAATGGGTCAGGAAAGGGGGGACCTACTTAATATTAGGGGGGTGGTCATGAGTTATTATTGTTGTATACCCATAGGCCGCAAAATGATCCAAAACCCTCTGGCATGAAGAGATGCTTGGATAGGATGAGAAGTTAAGTTGATAAAATCTCTACAAACTATACAGATAGGCTCCAAAAAAGAATTTGTTAATGTTTTTAATTATTTAAGATGGCGTTGGTGGCTCGGCTCCCCAGCTGTCGCTGTGAGATGTCATGCAGTGAAGGGCTGTTCTCAGCAGCTCTCTGCCCTGTGAGAAGGAAAGTCTACATGCCGCGCTGTGACTGACTGAAATAACAGGAACAGAAAGCTGCAAATTAGAGTTCTAGTTGTTAAAGTCTGAACATTCTTCTGAAATTGTTTTATTTCCTATTGATAGCTTTATAAGTTTAGAGATCCATCACTTCGCCCAACTCAAACACCAACTAGTGAGTCATGCCATGTGTGATAATTGAGGTGCTGTACCTGTAGCGGGATTTTGTGGGGTGTGTGTATTGTAGACGAGAGGCTCATTTAGGGAGTATGAGATTTTAAAGAAGCCTACAGTTTGGTTAGAGTTTGTTACATGATATTTTGATGATATTGATTATGCTACTAACGCATCTCTATGTGGTTTGAAAGGAAGGCTTAAACCGGATGGGCCAATGGTGTAGCCCAGGGGTCTCCAAACTATGGCCCTCCAGTTGTTCAGGAACTACAATTCCCATCATGCCTAGTCATGTCTGTGAAAGTCAGAGTTTTACAATGCCTCATGGGACATGTAGCTGGAGGGCCGTAGTTTGGAGATCCCTGGTGTAGCCAGATGGAACAATTGGATTGAATGAATGAAGGGCAGGCTTGACTGGGGTGAGCCAATGGCATAGCCATGTGATTAAAATCGTATTGAATAAATTAAGGGAGGCTTGACTAGGGAGAGCCAATTGCATAGCCAGGTGAGGAAAATTGTATTGAATAGATGAAGGGGAGGCATAACTGGGTTGAGCCAATGCTGTAGCCAGGTGAGGAAACTTGGATTGTATTGACAAAAAGGAGGATTGACTAAGGTGGGCAAATTGGCTTAGCCAGATGGAAAAATTGGATTGAATAGAGGAAGGGGAGGCTTGATTAAGGTGGGCCAAATGGGGTAACCAGATGGAAAAATTGGATTGAATAGAGGAAGGGGAGGCTTGACTTGGGTGGGCCAATGGCATAGCCAGGTGAGGAAAATTGGATTGAATTGACAAAGAGGAGGCTTCACTAGGGCGGGCCAATTGGCATAATCAGATGGAAAAACAGGATTGAATAGAGGAAAGGGAGGCTTGATTGAGGTGAGTCAATGGTGTAGCCAGATAATGAAAATCGGATTGAATAAATTAAGGGGAGGCTTGACTTGGATGGGCCAATGGCGTAGCCAGGTGAGGAAAATTGTATTGTATTGACAAAGAGGAAGCTTGACTAGAGCGGGCCATTTGGCATAGTCAGATGGAAAAATTGGAGAGGAAAGGGAGGCTTGACTAAGGTGGGCCAATGGCATAGCTAGATGGAAAAAATGGATTGAATAGAGGAAAGGGAGGCTTAACTGGGGTCGGCAAATGGCACAGCCAGATGAGAAAAATTGGATTGAATTGATGAAGGGCAGGCTTGATTGAGGGGGGCCAATTGTGGAGCCAGGCAAGGAAAATTGTCTCTGAATTCCGGAAGCCATGACGTCATAAGTTCCCATAGCTCAGCCATTGTTGGCGCTCCCTCCTCTCCCCTGCAACAGCTGCTCCCTGACATAGGGGAGCTGGAGTTGTGGGATCGTGTGACCGAACCAGATTCAGGATAGGATTCTAAAGTCCTCTGGGGCAAGGAATGATATGAATGTTTCTATCTTGAATCCAGTCTGGGCACACAATCCAGCAGCTCCGGCCCAGGGAGCGCTCAACAATGGCTCTGAATTCCGGAAACCATGACGTCACTCATAGGCTTCCATAGCCCAGCCATTGTCAGCGCTTCTTCCTCTCCCCTGCAACAGCTGCTCCCTGCCACACCAGAGGGATGGAGCTGTGGGATCATGTGACCTGACCAGAGCAAATTAAAAATAGTTACAGGTTAGGCAAGATAAGTGTGAGGAGGGGGGAGGGAATATTGGAAAGAATACTTAGACTTGGGCTTTTCTTCCACTTTAACTCTAATGGCCGTGTGTTGATGGCCCTCACCACCTTGCACTTACTATAGAGAAACAAATAATAAAAATGTCAGCATGACGCTGTATATCCAGCAGTAGAGAAGGTGCAGAGTTAATGCTGCAGAATTGTAAATTCTTTTGGACAAGAAGTTCTGAACATGAAGTACTGCAACGCCTGGAGCTGCAAAGCCCTTATAGTCCAGATCAATCATGGCAGCTCTGGGAAGATTTAAATGCATCATTTACAGCCGGCTCAGCTTTCAGAATACCTTGTAGAATCCATTACATCAAAGGTATTTAAGCTATTTGTATTTCTGTCACTGTCTGCCAAAGATTATAGAGCTACAGTAACTATATAAAGACATATAGCCCGTATTAAAAGAGTATTCCCAATGGGGTGCATATTGCATGAAAGAAAGAGGCAGTTCATAGCAATGACTAATCACAGGACCAACACTCATATAAAAGGAGTTAAAGGAAATCTCATTCTAGGCCTCCTCTAGAAATGTCAGCTAATAGAATCTGAAGAGCCAAAACAAAACCAAGCCAATAAAACATATATGAAAGAACTGTAAACTCCAGCCAAACTTTTGTTTAGTTCTATAAAAGTGAGGAGAGATTAGAACCATATCTATAACCCCACATCTATACATCTCACTTCTATGGATCTACCCACACTATATAACACAAGGGGGGTACAGTATCTTGGATTAGCTACTCCCATAATCTCTCTATTGGCCTCCCAACACTCTATAACACAAGGGGGGTACATTAGACTGGCTGCCCCCCATGCAAATCTCTTCTATAGGTCTCCCAACACTCTTCAGTACAAGGGGGATACATTAGACTGGTTGCCCCCATGCAAATCTCTTCTATAGGTCTCCCAACACTCAATACAAGGGGGATACATTAGACTGGTTGCCCCACATGCAAATCTCTTCTATAGGTCTCCCAACACTCAATACAAGGGGGATACATTAGACTGGCTGCCCCCATGCAAATCTCTTCTATAGGTCATCCAAAACACTCTTCAATACAAGAGGGATACATTAGACTGGTTGCCCCCATTCAAATCTCTTCTATAGGTCTCCCAACACTCTTCAATACAAAGGGGTAAATTAGACTGGCTGCCCCCATGCAAATCTCTTCTATAGGTCATCCAAAACACTCTTCAATACAAGAGGGATACATTAGACTGGTTGCCCCCATTCAAATCTCTTCTATAGGTCTCCCAACACTCTTCAATACAAAGGGGTAAATTAGACTGGCTGCCCCATGCAAACCTCTTCTATAGGTCTCCCAACACTCAATACAAGGGGGATACATTAAACTGGCTGCCCCCATGCAAATCTCTTCTATAGGTCTCCCAACACTCTTCAATACAAGGGGGATACATTATACTGTTTTCCCTCATGCATACCTCTTCTGTAGGTCTCCCAACACTTTATAACACAAGGGGGATACATTATACTGGCTGACCCATGCATATCTCTTTTATAAGTCTCCCAACACCCTATGATACAAGGTGTGTACAGTAGCCTAGCTGCCCCCATACATCTCTCTTCTATAAGTCTTTTGATGCTCTATAGCACGAGGGGTACACACTCTTCTATAGGTCTCCCAACACTCTTATATACGGGGAGGGGATACATTAGACTGGCTGCCCCCATGCATATCTCTTATTGGGCTCCCAATACTCTATAATACAAGGTGGGTACATTGGATTAGTTACTCCAATACATTTCTCTAGTATAAGTCTCTCCATGCTCTATAGCACAAGGGGGTACACGCTCTTCTATAGGTCTCTCAACAATCTATAATACAAGGGGGTAGATTAATTTAGCTGAAGATGAAGGATGAAGGTAGTTGCATTCCACAGTGGAAAAAGAAAAAAATTCAGATAAAAAAGGCAAAAAACACTTAGTCCCAGTTTTGTCTTTTTATCTGGATTTGTTCAATAAAGAAGTTTTTTTTTCTTTTTACACTTTGGAGTGCCGCTACTTTCATCCTTCATCCATTGCGGCTGTGAATCGGGCTGGCACCCAGGTGGTCTTAGTGCATGTGAATCTTATAGCACATTGCTTTGGAGTGGTGTGTACCCTGTGTGCCTTTTTTTCTACATTAGATTAGCTGCCCCATATTTCTTCTATAATTCTCCCCATATTTCTTTTATAGGTCTCCAAACACACTATAATACAAGGGTTTACATTAGATTGGATTCCCCCATACATTTCTCCACTATAAGTCTCTCAAATCTCTATAACACAAGGGGGGAGGGGGAGACTCTCTTCTTATGCCCCGTACACACGGTCGGATTTTCCGACTGAAAATGTGTGATAGGACCTTGTCGGAAATTCAGACCGTGTGTAGGCTCCATCACACATTTTCCATCGGATTTTCCGACACACAGTTTGAGAGCAGGATATAAAATTTTCCGACAACAAAATCAGTTGTCGGAATTTCCGATCGTGTGTACACAAATCCGACGCACAAAGTGCCACGCATGCTCAGAATAAATAAAGAGATGAAAGCTATTGGCTACTGCCCCATTTATAGTCCCGACATACGTGTTTTACATCACCACGTTCAGAATAATCGGATTTTCTGACAACTTTGTGTGACCGTGTGTATGCAAGACAAGTTTGAGCCAACATCCGTCGGAAAAAATCCATGGATTTTGTTGTCGGAATGTCCGATCAATGTCCGACCGTGTGTATGGGGCATAAGGGTTTCCCAAAATTTTATAATACAGGGGGGCGGTTAGATTAGCTGCTCCGAGACATATCTCTTCTAATAGTTTCTATAACACAATGGGGAGTATACTCTCTTTTATAGGTCTCCCAACATTTTATAACACAAGGAGGTGGGGGGGAGGGGGTACATTAGACTAGCTACTCCTATACATATCTCTTCTATAGGTCTCCTGACATTAGCCAGACTGCCCCCATACATAATTTGGGCCTATTAATTCTCTAATACAGGGGGGGGGGGGTGCAGTCTAGCTGCTCCCATACATCTCTCTTGCATAGGTCTCCTGATACTCTGTTATACAAGGGGTACATTAGACTGGTTGCCCCCATACATCTCTTTTCTATAAGTCTTCCAACACTCTATAACACAGGGAGGTACACTCTTCTACAGGTCTCCCAACACTCTATAATACAAGGGGGGTACACCCTCTTCTATAGGTCTCTCAAAATTGTATAACTGGAGGGGGGTACATTAGACGGGCTGCCCACATACAACTGCCTTCTATAGGTCTCCAAACACTCTATAATACAAGAGGTGTACATTCAGGAGCGGACTGATAACTCATGGGGCCCCCGGGCAATAGGAGATTATGGGGCCCCCAGGCAATCAGAGATTATGGGGCCACACAGTATACACACACACAGTATACAATCTCAAAGTATACACATACATGTACACACAGTATACACAGACAGATGTAAAAAAAAAACAGATTTATACATACTGTCCCTGGTTTTACTGAGGCTGGCAACCCTGATGGGGCCCCCTAGTGGCCCAGGGCCCTCGGGCAATGCCCGAGTGGCTCAATGGCCAGTCCGCCCCTGGGTACATTTGAATAACTGCCCCCATCTATATCTCTTTTATCAGAGTCCCCTGTACATCCATGAATGCCCCTTTAGAGACCTCCTTACATCTGGGATTCATTTTAGCATTCCCAGCAGGGCCCTCCCTTACATCCTTGTGTGCCCAACAGAGTCATGGTGCAATCTATTTCCATTTGTAGATTCATGCACTTTAACACCAACTGTTGCAAGAATTACCTGAGGATCCCGCAGTGTTATTTTTGGGTTTCTTGATGACCCTTTTAGGCATCAAACAGTCAGCTCTTGGCCTAAATTTGCTTGGTCGGCCTGAACAAATTAGAAGACCTTGGAAACCTACGCCATTTGTAGATTATTTTCCTTACAGTGGAATTATTTATTTCAAATCATTTGTTGATATTTTTAAATCCCTTCCCAGACTCCCAGACATCCATAACCTTCTCTCTGAGGTCTTTTGGATCTTGTCATGATGACACCACACCAGGGCCATCTTTTTACGCAAGGCAAAATGGGTAGCTGCCCTGGGCCCAGTCATTGTTGTGGGGCCCAAAGCAGCTGCCCCTTGAGCCAGCCCTGCCTGCAAATAGTTATGCAGATGTAGCTGGACAGTCGGTACCAGGGGCAAACTGACCATTTGGGCACTTGGGCACTGCATGAGAGGCTACTGGTTTCTTTATTGGGTTGCCGACGGCTGTGTGCCTTCCGGTGGATCAATAGAGAGCTGGCCGCAAGCCCTGGAGTTCTTCCCAAGCTCCTCCTCATTCTTCCTGAGCTCCTCCTCAGGAATCTTCAGTTCTTCCTGAGCTCCTCCTCATTCATCCTGAGCTTCTCCTCAGGAATCCCCAGTTCTTCCTGAGCTCCTCCTCATTCTTCCTGAGCTCCTCCTAAGGAATCTCCAGTTCTTCCTGAGCTCCTCCTCATTCTTCCTGAGCTTCTCCACCGGATATCTTCAATTCTTCCTGAGCTCCTCCTCATTCTTCCTGAGCTTCTCCACAGGAATCTTCAATTCTTCCTGAGCTCCTCCTCAGGAATCTCCAGTTCTTCCTGAGCTCCTTTTCGATCTTCCCCAGTTTTTCCGGAGCTTCTCCTCATTCTTTCCAAGCTCCTCCTCATCTTCCTGAGCTTTTCTTCATGTGTTAGAAACGGATACAAATTTTCTGTATGATTTAGAGTGACCATACATGATTCTTTTTATTTTTTTTTTTCGTTCAATCAGCATGTTGAAAGAAAAAAAAAAAATACGCAGATTCCCCCCATCCACCTCAAATCCTTCCCGCTGTGGTATTGTATTTTGACAGTGGAGAGCCTCAACCGCAAGCAGAATACAATGATCAGTGTTTCTGTCTGCAGCCGGCGGCACTGATTGTTCAGGAAAAACCTGACCCAAGGAACAGTTTGTCCGGGGTCCAATCAATATTAAAGACGGCCCTGCACCACACATAATGGGCACTCCCAAATGTAAGAGGGGATTCTGCTGCCACTCCAGGATGTAAGGGGGACTCTATTTGGCATTCATGGATGTAAATGGGGACTCGACTGTAAAATATATGATGTGGTTTTCATACTGAAAAAGTTTGGAGACCCCTGCCATAGAGGATTGTGAGAACTTTCTATAATAATCATACTTCATCCCCACCAGAATGTTGCTGATTCACAGGAAGTCAAAACTGTAAGAAAAGAAAAAAAAAAAAGCCCAAAATTCCGCCGTGCGCCACATAAAAGAAAGAAAGAAAGAAAACATTTCTGCTGGTTGAGCAGAAGAATACGAAGGAAGGCAGCGTGACCTACTATGTGATGCTACAGTGGAAATACACTTTTACTGCATAAAAGCAATAAAATAAGTCAATTTCAAACGCCGACAATCAATATAAAATTCATGCCAACTAAGCTCAAAGAAAAAGGCATTAATATGTATTGTATTCTAAAAATCACATTACGGGAAGTTCACCGCTGGAGAGGACATGTCTGACCTTTTATCCGGACTTGTCTGCGGGATCTCATTACAAGGATATCAGCTTCATTTACTTAGACAAGGATGGCAACCGATCAGAAGTTGTCTGATTGTTCTACCTTGATGAAGGTAGACCGGGGCTTGTGTGCTCGGGAGTTAGGTATGCTGTGTCCATGAGATCATGCAGCACTGTTGCACCATATTACTAGTCTGGGGGTGAGCTGTGTCGGAGCTCCTCCCTGCACATGCTGTGCCATTGTGGCGTTGGTAGGAGTCGGAGTGCGTGCGTGCGCGCGACGCCTCCCTGGACACAGCTTTCTTTGCCACACATTTGAAGAGGCTATATCCTACAACAGCACTTTGCTTCTTTTGTACACATGTTAGCTATTTATAATGTCAATCTATATCCTGTTTTGTCAGTTAGCCACTTTTCCCCTTCAACTGCTCTTGGTGATTGGGGACTGTCCTTGATGTCTCTGCATATTTCTCTTTACACTATCATCCATGCTAATCTGGTCGTGGGCATATCATTATCCTATGTGTACAGATTCTGTACTCTGATTCACAACTCTGCCCCAAGCTACATCACCGATCTTGTCTCCAAATAACACCCAAATTGTCCTCTCCACTCTTCTCAAGACCTCCTACTCTGAAGCTCTCTCGTCTCCTCCTCCCATTCTTGTCTCCAGGATTTCTCCTGAGCCTCTCCCTTCCTCTGGAACTCGCTACCTCAACCTATCCAGCTATCCCCTACTCTTGCTTTTTCAGGCGATCCCTGAAAATTCATCTCTTCAGGAAAGCCTATCACGTCTCCAACTAATCTCCTACCACTTCCATCAGCTCATTCCCCACATCTACAACCTTTTGTACCACCTGCCCCACCCTATTAGATTGTAAGCTCTTCTGAGCAGGGCCCTCTTAATCCTCTTGTATTTTATTGTATTATAACTGTATTGTCTCCCTTTTATATTGTAAAGCGCTGTGTAAACTGTTGGTTGTATAATAATAATAATATGCCTGTACTAGAAAATCAATCCAGCTTATCTACAAATTAATCATGTTTTTACAAATATCATTTTTATTTCCATTGCAATGTGCTGCCTAGATGACATATGAATATATATATGGATTTATAGAATTTACCCATCAATTTTTCTAGATCACCACGTGGTGCCAAGTTGATGTATATCTATGTATCCTTGATGTCCATGCTACATGCGCATATGTATGTGGATGTATATATATGGATAATACTTTTTATTTGTCTTGCATTGTTGATATGTATTTTATACATCTTGTTAATAAACATGCCCTTTTACCAATTTACCTCCACAATGTCAATAGCCTCATTTAAAGTCCCAATTTTCCTTCTTTATTTACCTTGATAAAGGCACTCTCTGATTGGTGGCTGTGGTTTAGTGCACTTTGCACATCACCATAAACTTGCACCGATTTGACCTATACTAGACATTTCAGCTTGGCAGCCCTAATCCTGGCCCATAGCAATGACAAAAGTAGAATGCCAGGCTAAACCCAACTAGTCCCAACAATGTTCCCTCCCCTCTCCTAACACCTATGGTGACAACCCAGGGTAAGAAAGAGATATAGACTTGCCTATTTTCAGCCCACTCCAGTCTAGTCATGTGATCTGACTCCCCTGTGTCAGCTAGCAGAGGTTGCAGGGGAGAAGAGGGAGTGCCGGAAAAGGATGGGGCATAGGAGCTGATGTGGTGTGGACAGGAAGCCAGCGCTAGAGTCAGCACTCAATGGGCTGCTTATGCAGTGTTTATAGACAGTACGGTTACAATGCATTTTAATACAGGGCCCTGATCGTCAGAGCTTACAATCTAAAAGGGGGGGTCAAGTGATACAAAAGGTAATACAGAAACCATGGTGGATGGGCTGATGGAAAGAGTAAAACTCCAGTTGTTAGGTGGAGGTGGAATAGGCTTCCCTCAAGACATGAGTTTTCAGGGATCACGTAAAATTGGACATAGTAGGAGATAGCCAGACAGATTGAGTTGGGGAGTTCCAGAGGATAGGTGGGGCTCTGAAGAAGTCCTGAAAGGTGAGTATGGGAGGAGCTGACCAGAGTGGTAGAGAGCAGGAGGTCTTGGGAGGAGTGGAGAGGATGGTATGGGTGATATTCTGAGATGTGGTTGGTAATGTAGCTCGGAGCAAAGTTTTGGATGATCTTGCATGTTGTAGTTGTTGTTTTGGGTTGTATTCATTGGGGGAGTGAAAGTCAGTGGAGGGATTAGTGGAGAGGGGTAGAGAACACTGAGTAGAGGCCAATGGAGGGATTGGCAGAGAGGGGTGGAGGACACTGAAAGGAGGTCAAAAGAGGGATTGGCAGAGAGGGGTGGAGGATACTGAGTAGAAGGTCAATGGAGGGATTGGAAGAGAGGGGTGAAGGACATTGAATGGAGGCCAGAGGAGGGATTGGCAGAGAGGGGTGGAGGTCACTGGGGGAGGACAGATGAGGGATTATCAGAGAGGGGTGGAGAAAATTAAGTGGAGGCCAGTAGAGGGATTGGCAGAGAGAGTTGGAGGACACTGAGTGGAGGCCAGTGGAGGGATTGGTGAGAAGGGGTGGAGGACACTGAGTGAAGGTCAGTGAAGGGGTTGGCGGAGAGGGGTGAAGGACACCGAGCAGAGGTCAGAGGAGGGATTGGCAGAGAGGGGTAGAGGACACTGAGTGGAAGGTCAATAGAGGGATTGGCGGAGAGGGGTGGAGGACAGTAAGTGGAGGTCAGAGAAGGGATTGGCAGAGAGGGGTGGAGGACACTGAGTGGAAGGTCAATGAAGGGATTGGCAGAGAGGGGTGGAGGATACTGAGTGGAAGGTCAATGAAGGGATTGGCAGAGATGGGTGGAGGGCACTGAGTGGAAGGTCAATGAAGGGATTGGCAGAGAGGGGTGGAGGACACTGAGTGGAAGGTCAATGAAGGGATTGGCAGAGAGGGGTGGAGGGCACTGAGTGGAAGGTCAATGAAGGGATTGGCAGAGAGGGTTTGAGAACACTGAGTTGAAGGTCAATGAAGGGATTGGCAGAGAGGGGTGGAGGACACTGAGGGATTGGGAATGGAGGGATTGGCAGAGAGGGGTGGCGAACACTGAGCAGTTGGTAAGGTGGGGTTCTGGCAGCAGCATTCATGATAGACTGAAGAGGGGAAGCCTATGGAGAGGTAGGCGTATGAGAAAGAAGTTGCACTAGTCAATGGATATGATGTGCACTGCAACTTCAGTCAATTCTTTGAGTATTGGCAAAAGCCTGTAAATTAAGAATTTAAAAATGTGGAGACGTGAGTGGAACCATTACTCATACCTGTATACTTATTGACACCTGCTTCAGCCGCCACATTGGAGAGGACAAGAACCCCCCTGGTCACGTCACTTGCTGCCTCATCAAGTTCAATCAAGGCGTGCGGGCCCACTCTCCGATCTGCATAGTTTGCAATGTAAATGGAGTATCTTCCCGTACCCTACAAGGGAGGAGCAGAAAGAGATGACTTATTGTAATAAGTTTAATATAAATGATGATCAGTTTCCATTAGGATGTTATTAACAAAACCAACAATCCAACATTTACTGCTCTAGGCTCTGCCAGCATCCCGTTGCAGGAAATGAGGGGAGAAGGGGAAGACATCTTTCTTCATTTCTATTTCATTATTTATAATTAAAGGATAAAACATTTTAACAGCTTTAATTCGGGGGAAAAAAACATCACCAATAAATTTACATCTGTATGTGCATGATGCTTCCTGATTCAGAGCTGCAATATTACCTGCTATATGGAGAGGAGGCACAGATCACTAGTAATACCAACAACTGCATTGTGTGTAACAGCTAGATTCTTCAATTCCTTTCCCAGGCAAACACATTATTGGAATATTTATTTACTTCAAATTTTACACCAGACACATGAGAATAACTTTTCACCTTACACATCTATTAATGAACATTACGTTTTGCTTGAAGGAGGAGTAACGATATGAGGTGTATTTATAGGAAAAAAAAAATCACATAACTGTTCATCAATTGAAACAGCATGTAATTTTTTCTGTTCCACACAGTGCAAAATGTATTGTTTTCAGGCTATATACCGATCACTCATAACTTTATGACCACTGGCAGGTAAAGTGAATAATATTAATTATCTCCTTACAATGACACCTGAAAGTGGGTGGGATATATTAGGCAGCAAGTGAACAAGTTGTCCCTGAAGTTAATGTGTTGAAAAATGGGCAAGTGTAAATATTTGAGGGACTTTGATAAGGGCCAAATTCTAATGTCTAGATGACTGGGTCAGAGCAACTCCTAAACTGCAGCTCTTGTGGGATGTTCCTGGTCTGCAGTGGTCAGGACCTACTAATAGTGGTCCAAGGAAAACCAGTGAACCAGTGACAGGATCAAGGCGGCCAAGGCTCATTGATGGAGGTGGGGAGGAAAGGCTCATTGATGGAGGTGGGGAGGGAAGGAGGGAAGGCTCATTGATAGAGGTGGGGAGGGAAGGCTCATTGATGAAGGTGGGGGGGGGATGTGTTTATTGATGGAGGTGGAAGGGAAGGCTCATTGATGGAGGTGGAAGGGAAGGCTTATTGATGGTGGTGGAGAGGGAAGGCTCATTGATGGAGGTGGGAGGGAAGGATTCTTAATGGAGTTAGGGAGAGAAGGCTCATTGATGAGGTAAGGGGGGGAGGATCATTGATGGAGGTGGGGAGGGAAGGCTTTTTGATGGCGGTGGAGAGGGAAGGCTCATTGATGGAGGTGGAGAGGGAAGGCTTATTGATGGAGGTGGAGAGGGAAGGCTTATTGATAGAGGTGGGGAGGGAAAGCTCATTGATAGAGGTGGGGGAAGGAAGGCTCATTGATGGAGGTGGAAGGGAGGGTTCATTGATGGAGGTGGGAGGGAAGGCATATTGATAGAGGTGGAGAGGGAAGGCTTATTGATAGAGGTGGGGGGAAGACACATTAATAGCAGTGGGGAGGGAAGGCTTATTGATGGAGGTGGAGGAGAGGGCTCATTGATGGAGGTCGGGAGGGAAGGCTCATTGATGGAGGTGGGGAGGGAAGGCTCATTGATGGTGGTGGGGGAGAGGGCCCATTGATGGAGGTGGGGATGGAAGGCTCATTGATGGAAGTAGGGAGGGAAGGCTTATTGATGGAGGTAGGGAGGGAAGGCTGGCCCATGTAGTCTGATCCAATAGGAGAGTTCCTGGAGCTCAAATTGATGAAAAAGTGAAGGTAGGGAGGGAATGCTCATTGATGGAGGTGGGGGAGAGGGCTCATTGATGGAGGTGGGGAGGGAAGGCTCATTGATGGAAGTAGGGAGGGAAGGCTCATTGATGGAGGTAGGGAGGGAAGGCTCATTGATGGAGGTGGGGAGGGAAGGCTCATTGATGGAGGTGGGGAGGGAAGGCTCATTGATGGAGGTGGGGAGGGAAGGCTCATTGATGGAGGTGGGGAGGAAAGGCTCACTGATGGAGGTGGGGGAGAGGGCCCATTGATGGAGGTGGGGAGGGAAGGATCATTGATGGAGGTGGGGAGGGAAGGATCATTGATGGAGGTGGGGAGGGAAGGCGCATTGATGGAGGTGGGGAGGGAAGGCGCATTGATGGAGGTGGGGAGGGAAGGTGCATTGATGGAGGTAGGGAGGGAATGCTCATTGATGGAGGTAGGGAGGGAATGCTCATTGATGGAGGTAGGGAGGGAATGCTCATTGATGGAGGTGGGGGAGAGGGCTCATTGATGGAGGTGGGGAGGAAAGGCTCATTGATGGAGGTGGAGAGGGAATGCTCATTGATGGAGGTGGAGAGGGAAGGCTCATTGATGGAGGTGGGGGAGAGGGCCCATTGATGGAGGTGGGGGGGGGGGCTCATTGATGGAGGTAAGGAGGGAAGGCTCATTGATGGAGGTAGGGAGGGAAGGCTGGCCTATGTAGTCTGATCCAATAGGAGAGTTCCTGGAGCTCAAATTGATGAAAAAGTGAATGCTGGTTCTAATAGAAAGATATCAGAACACACAGAGTATCTCAGTTTGTTGTGTATGGGGCTGTGTAGCCGGAGACCCATCAGGGTGTCCATGCTGACCCAGGTCCACAGCCAAATGCCCCTACAATGGGCACATGAGCATCAGAACTGGACCACAGAGCAATGGAAGAAGGTGGCTTGGTCTGAAGAATTTAGGAATGGTTTGAGTAACACAACAAGGAGTTTGAGCTGTTGACCTGACCTCCAAATTCTCCAGATTTCAATCCAATCCAGCATTTGTGGGATGTGCTGAAAAAACAAGTCAGATCCATGGAGGCCCCATCTCACAACTTACAGGACTTAAAGGATCTGCTACTGATGGCTTGGTGCCAGATACTACAGTATACCTTCAGAGGTCTAGTGGAGTCCATGCCTTGACGGGTCAGGGCTGTTTTGGCAGTAAAAGGGTGTGAGAAAGTAAAATTCTGCGTTATAGACACTAGATGGCGCTGACTATCCCAGAAAATAAGTATTACTTCCCTGAGCCACCTATTGGCCATTTATAGTTTTTTTTTTAAATTACGGTAGGATTTAGATAAGGGAACAGTTAAGAGAAGAACCAGAATTCTTCTTTAATTCTGTCTGCAGGAAACTCCTCACTTTGTAGTTACAAGTCGATTCATGCCAATAAACGTAGTCTATGCTTTGTACATATTTACCATACTGTGGTTCCTGGTAGACTTGGTCTGATTCATAGATCTGTACTAACTCCAACAAAACTCTGTTTGCTGCTACATTTAAAAGAACACCCACTCGTCATATGTTCTGTAGTCTACTCCTCCTAGTGTTTGTAGCGGGACAAGTCTGTTTTGGCTATATTCATATACAGAATGTTGTATAATGCCGGTGTATGAGTGCACATTGCTGGAAAATAAATAGTGGAAAAGCCATCGAAAAAGGTCTAGAATGTTAAAAACCACCAAACACAAACTGAGTATGGATCCATTTAGTATACAACAGAGAGGTAAGAGAGGTACATGTGTCCTACTGAAGTTACATTCCACCCTTTCACCGCCAGAGCCGATTTTGCATTTTTTTTTTGAGCACATTGTCAACCACTAGATGTCCAACCCAATTTTGAAACTTCTTACATTCTACATGTAAAAATCTGTGTTTTTTAGAAAGTTACTTAGAACCCCCAAACACACACACACACACACATTATATATATATATATATATATATATATATATATATATATATATATATATATACGCACACAAAATTGTCAAAAGTATTGGGACACCTGCCTTTACACGCACATGAACTTTAACGGCATCCCAGTCTTAGTCCGTAGGGTTCAATATTGAGTTGGCCCACCCTTTGCACCTATAACAGCTTCAACTCTTCTGGGAAGGTTGTCCACAAGGTTTAGGAGGGTGTCTATGGGAATGTTTGACCACTCTTCCAGAAGCGCATTTGTGAGGTCAGGCACTGATATTGGACGAGACGGCCTGGCTCGTAGTCTTCGCTCTAATTCATCCCAAAGGTGTTCTATCGGGTTGAGGTCAGGACTCTGTGCAGGCCAGTCAAGTTCCTCCACCACAAGCTCACTCATCCATGTCTTTATGGACCTTGCTTTGTGCACTGGTCCAAATCATTTGGTGGAGGGGGGATTATGGTGTGGAGTTGTTTTTCAGGGGTTAGGCTTGGCCCCAGTGAAGGGAACTCTTAAGGCGTCAGCATACCAAGACATTTTGGACAATTTCATGCTCCCAACTTTGTGGGAACAGTTTGGGGACGGCCCCTTCCTGTTCCAACATAACTGCCCACCAGTGCACAAAGCAAGGTCCATAAAACACATGGATGAGCAAGTTTGGGGTGGAGGAACTTGAATGCCCCTCTGAGCACAAATCCTCTCCCCTCACTACAAAAATCCCCCCTCCCAACAGAAAGCTTTGCCCCCCCCAAAAAAAAATCCCTGCTCCTAGCACAAATCTTACTCCCCCATCGAAACACAAATGCCCCCAAATCACCATTCCTAGCACCCCTCAAATTTCTCCTCCTAAAACAATTCTTACTCGCTGCTTCCCCCCTAATTCCCCCTCCCAACACAAATCCCCGCCCCCAATCTTCTTGCAGCATCCACGCAACTCCCATGATACCACAGTGCCCAGGGCAGTCGTTCCTCCTGCCCACCCCTTGTCCCGGCCCTGAATACGCATTGTGGCAGGAGTTTCCCAGAAGCGTCCTGTGATGCCGGATGCGAGTCTCTCAGGAGGCTTTAGGCCTCTCTCAGGAGGCCTAGGTGAGAACATCAGGACCCATAAAATCGTTATGAACGTCCTCTGTAGAGCAATCCAGGCACTGATCGCTTATTAGAGAGCTAAGCTTGTGTGAATAAGCCCTTAGTCTTGGTTCACATTTATGGTGTGCGCATTTGCGTGTGCATGTAGCATGTAGAAACACAATAAAAGAAGTCCCTGACATTTTTTTTCTACGTTGTGCTGCATGAAACCACATGGTGCCATAAGAAAAACACACGTGTGTGACATGTGCGGGGGGGGGGTATTATTAAGAACTAATGGCGCCCCTGCTCATCTGCAAAATCGCACGCATTTCCGACACAACGTAATGAGAACCAAACCTAAAGCTTGATACACACTATACAACTTTTGTCTTTAGATTTCCTTTAGATTTACCTTCAACTATGTAGTGCAAGGCCCTGCCTGATTGCATACAGATTGCAAGTGTTTAGGTTTGCCCTCATATTATGTGGTTTTGGTAAATTTAATGGAAACAAATCTAAAGAAAATTGTATGCGTATTGTATTGTGTGTATCCTGCTTTAGAGAAACCTATTGTGACCACTCACTCTTGCTCATCACAGGTATGATGGCATTACCCATTTCTGATTTCTTATGCTCGTGTAGCGCTACCCCCACAGGAGCCACTCGGTAATTTGTGTTATCTGTTCTGCGCCTGGACTCCAAGAACAACCTCAGCCCCTCTGACACAACTGGTTGAATAAACGCTACTGCAAGCCCTTATATCAGCTGTGAATTAGTGCCAGGAAATAGACACAAGACCGTTTAGTGGTAAATTAACTCAATGTATTTGGTACTGGTTAGAATAAATGGTGGTTTGGGTATAAATGAACACGCAGAAGGTAGGTTCAGACACAGTCCTCTAGACAGTATAATCACTATGCCAAGGTAACTTAGAATAGAGTTCTGTAGACTGAGATTAAGTTCATGAGCCAGCAATAAACAGTGCATATATGCATTAACTGCAATATGAATAACACTGCTACAACTGGTCTAGAGTGCATTCTGAGAGAATAGCTAGGGTAAGGTGCAATATGAGTGGTAACTCTAAACATAAGCAATAGGTGTAGCCTCTGTGTAGCCGCTGTAAAGGGGCAGTCTTTAGTCCTAACTCTTTAGCCGGCTAGTGTTGGGACTCAACTGTACCATCGGTGCACATGAGAATAATCCCAGTCAGGCCTTCAGGCAGCGATAAGGCTACTAGATGGCTGTATGGTCAATTCCTAAAGGGCTCGGTCTCCCTAGCACCAGATAATAAGGTCCCACCACAACATTAGCTCACCAGTCTCAGCGATATCTCAGCTCACCATCCGGTCACACACAGCAATCAGTTCACTCTCTGATTCTGGCTGACTGCACCACAAGCTCAGTCCTCCGGATCCCACTAAGGCCGCTGTTATATAGTTACATAGTTAGGTTGAAAAAAGACACAAGTCCATCTAGTTCAACCAAAAAAAAAAAAAAAAATCATACGACCCCATATACACAATCCTTCACCCACAGTTGATCCAGAGGAAGGCAAAAAAAACCCAGCAAAGCATCATCCAATTTGCTACAGCAGGGGAAAAAATTCCTGCCTGATCCCCTGAGAGGCAATCGCATTTTCTCTGGATCAACTTTACCTATAAATGTCAGTATCCAGTTATATTATGTACATTTAGGAAAGAATCCAGGCCTTTTTTAAAGCAATCTACTGAGCTGGCCAGAACCACCTCTGGAGGGAGTCTATTCCACATTTTCACAGCTCTTACTGTGACAAAACCTTTATGTATTTCTAGATGAAATCTCTTTTCCTCTAGACGTAAAGAGTGCCCCCTTGTCCTCTGTGATGACCGTAAAGTGAATGACTCAACACCAAGTTCACTATATGGACCCCTTATATATATGTACATGTTGATCATATCCCCCCTTAATCTCCTCTTCTCAAGAGAGAATAAATTCAATTCCTCTAATCTTTTCTCATAGCTGAGCTCCTCCATGCCTCTTATCAGTTTGATTGCCCTTCTCTGCACTTTCTCCAGTTCCCCGATATCCTTTTTGAGAACTGGTGGCCAAAACTGAACTGCAAATTCCAGATGAGGTCTTACTAATGATTTGTACAGGGGGGCAAAATTATATCTCTCTCTCTAGAGTCCATACCTCTCAATACAAGAAAGGACTTTGCTCGCTTTGGAAACTGCAGCTTGGCATTGCATGTTATTATTGAGCTTATGATCTACCAAAACCCCCAGATCCTTCTCCACTATGGATTCCCCAGTTGTACTCCCCCTAGTATGTATGATGCATATTCTTAGCCCACAAGTGCATAACTTTACATTTATCAACATTAAACCTAATTTGCCACATAGTTGCTCAATTAAACAGTGCATTGAGCCCGGCTTGTAAGTTGGAGACATTTTGTAAGGACGTAGACACTGCATAGTTTGGTGTCATCTGCAAAGACTGAAATCCCAGACCCTATATCATTAATAAATATATTAAAAAGTAAGGGACCCAGTACTGAACCTTGGGGTGCACCACTGATAACCTTAGACCATTCAGAGTAAGAACCATTAACCACTACTCTCTGAATTCTGTCTTGTAGACAATTTTCTATCCATTTACAAACTGATATTTCCAAGCCTGTAGACTACCTTACACGTGAGCTGTGTGTGGGGAACTGTGTAAAAACGCTTTTGCAAAATCCAAGTATACCACATCCACAGCCACCCCTCTGTCCAAGGTTTTACTTACTGTACCTCCTCATAAAAAGAAATCAGGTTTGTCTGACAACTTCTGTCTTTCATGGATCCATGCTGTCCATTGTTTAAAATATTTTTTTTCAGCAAGAACTCATCTATGTGGTCTTTTATTAAACTCTCCAGTATCTTCCCGACTATAGAAGTTAAACTAACAGGTCTATAGTTACTTGGTAAAGACTTTGATCCCTTTTTAAATATAGGCACCATTCCCGTCATTAACGAGTCCCTAAAAATGAGATACCATGGCTTTGAAATGACAGAGCTCAATTCTTTTAGGATCCGTGGGTAGATGCCATCTGGTCCAGGTGCTTTATCCACCTTTATTCTGTCTAAATATTTCTGGACCATATCACTTTTGAGCCATTGTGGATCATTCGGGGCTGTGTCATGCTCCTTTGTATACACAGAGCTGAAGAAAGTATTTAATACATTTGCCTTCTCTTTGTCCCCAGTCACCCACTCTAGATTATTTTGTAAAGGGCCTGCATGTTCAGACCTGGCCCTTTTACTGTTAATGTATTTGAAGAATATTTTGGGGTGTGTCCTACTATCTTTTGCAATCTGACGTTTGTTTTGAAGTTATGCAGCATTGATGGTGCACACCGGACAGCGATGTGTACTCTCCGATCTCCCTCATGGCAAGGGGAAGCTGTGTCCTGTACAGCCTGAAAAGATGCAGCTTTTTCCCCTCCTCCCTCTGGGAAATGCAGTTAAAATAGCTCTTGATTACAGTGGGGTCTCTCTCCTCTGGACTACCGTTCCCACAGTGCAGGGCTTCATGCTCAGCAGCTCCATCCTCTGGGTGATATAGCTGGTAGCCAGTTCAGGACCGCAGGGCAGCAGCTACAGAGATCAGCAGACAGTGTTTCTCTCACTCTCCATTCTTAGCCAAGCACCTGGCTACACCCGTGTTCATATTCATGTCTCTGGCTATGATCTAAGGCAGTGGTCACCAATCTTTCGGACCTCACGACCACTAAACTCACAATTTTGAATCCCGCAGACCACTAACATTGCCTTATACACACAATGCTCTGGCGTTCTGCCCCCTCCCCCTGGATCACACTGCTGACTTATACACACAATGCTCCAGCTCTCTGCCCCCTCCCCCTGGATCACACTCCTACCTTATACACACAATGCTCCGGCGTTCTGCCCCCTCCCCCTGGATCACACTGCTGACTTATACACACAATGCTCCAGCTCTCTGCCCCCTCCCCCTGGATCACACTGCTGACTTATACACACAATGCTCCTGCTGCCCCACACAGACTCATCATCAGATCTCACCTCCTTATCCAGCCATGTGCTCAAGCTCCGGGCTCCCTCCCACAGTCTGTGATCAGCGCTGACATTGGAAGTCTCCACCTTCTTCACCTCCCGCTCTCTGCACTACGCCCGGCATCTCCCTCTGAGTTCATAGGAGCCGGAACTACAGTGGAGGCATCGGATATGAATGCACACTGATAGTATTGACTGTCAGCGCGCATTGAGAACATGACTGGAAACAACATTGGGTGGTATACATCTGACACAGTGTTGATTTGCGGCAGGAACCCCGGGGACCACCAACATTTTCTCATGGACCATCAGTGGTCAGCACTGGTTGGCAACTGCTGATCTAAGGATCTGTTCTTACCCTTTAAATGTCCTCCTTCTTTATTTGTATGTTGGCTTAATTATAAAAGGAAGACATTTCCCCGACGCCAAACATTTCCAGTGAAGACTGAGTGTGCTGCGGTTTTTGTTATGCCCTGACAATGGCGGTGTATAATGGAGGAGGAGGCTCCGGATTCTGCTCTCTTATAAAGGAATTCACTGTCCCGTTGGCACAGCTAACTTATCAGACTGAAGTCAGCGCAGTGAAAAATGAATTCTGATTCAGCATATTCAATTGTTTAGCGGTTCTTTGCTGATAAAAGATGAAGTAGAATGGGTTTCTCTATGTTGCAGCAATTTGTACATCATCACCGTTATTTGCACTGCTTTTAAAAATAAAGAATGTTAGGAATGCTTCAGGGAACGATGAAGACTTGTACACAGATGGCTGGGCGGAAATCTGTTGGTATTGTGTTTCCTCTTCTTCTATTTTAGTGAAGTAAATCTACCATAAACGTAAATGGCATCCATCTTTATCCACTCAGAGCTTTTGGGATTGCAATATGGCAAGAACAGTGACACAATATGGTGGAAATGTCCTGTTAGCATGTGGGTTAATGTCCCCTGGCCAGAGGTCATCCTAGCTTTCAGAGCCCCACAATGGAAGGATAACATCATTCTCACTTTCCTGAGCCAGTGACCAACTCGTCCCGAAACCAACTCAGAGACAATGCAGAATATGAGTCCTCCAACCAGCTTAAAATAACACCCAACTCACTATAGAGTTAGTAGGTTATGGGCTGGGTCCCTAAGACCAGCCCTGTGACCCGGCTGAGGACCATATAATAGTAGCCACCTGGACCAACCCACCATCAGAATCCTCCATCACCCAACCATCACTGCTCCCTTCCCGAGGTGGTTGCTCCTCCTTCCTTCTTTTTGCACGTTTCCCCTTAAATTACTTAAGTGTTGCTTTAGCAGTGTGTTTGGGGTCAATGTCCTGCTGGAAGGTGAACCTCCATCCTAGCCTAAAATCACACACAGTGTGGTACAGGTTTTGCTCTAGAATATCACTGTATTTAGCACCATCCATCTTTCCCTCAACTCTGACCAGTTTCCCAGTCCCGACTGCTGAAAAACATCCCCACAGCATGATGCTGCCACCACTGTGTTTCACAGTGGGGATGGTGTTCTCTGGGTGATGTGATGTGTTGGGTTTTCGCCAGACATAGCGTTTTCTTTGATGGCCAAAATGTAAAATTTTAGTCTCATCAGACCAGAGCACCTTCCTCCATACATTTTGGGGGTCTCCCACATGCCTTTTCGCAAACTCAAAACGTGTCATTTTGTTTTTTTCTGAAGGTAATGGCTTTCTTCTGGCCACTCTGCCATAAAGCCCAACTCTATGGAGCGTACGGCTTATTGTCGTCCTATGTACAGATACTCCAGTCTCTGCTGTGGAACTCTGCAGCTCCTCCAGGGTTACCTTAGGTCTCTGTGCTGCCTCTCTGATTAATGCCCTCCTTGCCCGGTCCGTGAGTTTTGGTGTGCGGCCGTCTCTTGGCAGGTTTGTTGTTGTGCCATGTTCTTTCCATTTGGTTATGATAGATTTGATGGTGCTCCTAGGGATCATCAAAGATTTGGATATTTTTTTAAAACCTAACCCTGACTTGTACTTCTCAACAACATTGTCCCTTACTTGTTTGGAGAGTTCCTTGGTCTTCATGGCAGTGTTTGGTTAGTGGTGCCTCTTGCTTAGGTGTTGCAGCCTCTGGGGCCTTTCAGAAAGGAGTGTCTATGTAATGACAGATCATGTGACACTTAGATTGCACACAGGTGGACATCATTTCACTAATTATGTGACCTCTGATGGTAATTGGTTGCACCAGAGCTTTTTATGGGCTTCATAACAAAGGGGGTGAATACATACGCACATGCCAATTATCATTTTTTTATTTCTGAAAAATAGTTTTATGTATATATTTTTCTAAGTTTACTTCACCAACTTAGACTATTGTGTTCTGATCCATCACATATAATTCAGATTAAAAAAGCATTAAACTAAAGGCTGTAATGTAACAAAATAGGTAAAAAGCCAAGGGGGGGGGGGGTTTATACTTTTGCAAGACACTGCATGTTTCAACAAAGTCCAAGTGCTCAATCCCTTAAAAGAGTCCCACCTAGGGGTTACAGAGCCCCTGTAATGATCACATATTCCTGTCTGTAGTTCCTCAAACCCAGAAACTCAACCCTAATACTCCTCCTCCTGTATTTATAGTTCCCCGCCCAAAACGGAAAGGAAACCACACCCACAGGAGGAAATGTTCCAGACCACAAAACTGTCAACTCTTTTACTACTCCTACCTACAGTCCAAAGACAGCACAACTTCAAATTACCAAAATAACCAAGTTCAACTCCAGTTGGCATTGCTAAAACTTTTTGAAGACTTTGACAATGTGCCATGACAAAAGAGGCCTCCTCTGGCGTTTACACCCTTGAGCCCAAAATCTTCTCTAGATCTACCTGCGCTCGCTATTTGACGCCACATGGACTTGAATAGGGGAGAATGAGATGTCTTCAGATGACTTCAGTGCCAGAGATGTTTGGATTTCAGCCTAATTCAAGTCCATAGGGAGTCATTGAGTAGGCAACAGAGCCAGGGTTGGAGGAGATTTTGGAGTTAGATTATTTAGGGGGCTGGGGATGGTGGGTTAATTATTTTTTTTGTTTAAAACTTAAAGTGACAGCAAACACATTGGAGCTAGTTTGTATAAATCGTTAGGAAACTAACACGAACAAAGCAGAGGAGGCCTGGGGCTATTATTGGAGAAATAGGAACCTCGACGGGTAGTCACTTCAAATGTGTAATCATCAATTTTAATCAGAGTTTGCCCTTAAAGCGGAGTCCCACCCAAAAATGGAACTTCCGCTTTAAGTGCAGGTAACCCCCTGACATGCCACATTTGGCATGTCATTTTTTGGGGGGAGGAGCGGGTACCCTGTTTTTACGGGTACCCAGCTCCCACTTCCTCCGCTGGCTCCGCGGCGCCGGAAGGAAGCTCACCTCTCCCACCTCCCTCCCTGCAATCTTCTGGGACACGTCACAGGTCCCAGAAGATTGCCCGGCCATTCACAGCGCGCAGCGCGACTTGCGCAAGCGCAGAGCGGCTCGCGCATGTGCAGTGCGGCTCGCGCATGTGAAGTGCATGCCCAGCTGCGAAGCCACAGTAAGAACATGGAGAGGATGGGGAGAGGAGCGGGACTTCGTACGCCCACATCGCTGGACCATTGTAGCTACTTTAAATGAGTGGAACTCCGCTTTAACAACCAGAGCTCCGGAAAACATTTTACCTCCTTCATGACCGGGCCATTTTTTTTGCTATTCAGCACTGCAATACTTTTTGTTTATAATTAATTAGGCACAGCACAAGCCGATCAACGGGTGTCGGACAATGATTGACCGCCAGCACCCGCTGATCAGAGAGGAAGTCAATGTAAACAGTACAGCTCTGTCCTGTCGGCGGGGATGTGGGGGTTTTCGCCACCATTACTAGTATAAAAAAAAAAAAAAAATACAGTATATATACCATAGTTTGTAGACGCTATAACTTTTGCGCAAACCAATCAATATCAAACTTACACTTATTGGGATTTCTGTTACCAAAAATATGTAGCAGAAAACATATTGGCCTAAATTTATGAAGAAATTTGGTGTCTTTTTACATTTTTATGGGATATGTTTTATAGCAGAAAGTAAAAAATATTGTTTTTTTTTTTCCGAAATTTTTGGTCTTTTTGCATTTATAGCACAAAAAAAAAAAAACGCGGAGGTGATCAAATACCACCAAGAAAACGCTCTATTTCTGGGGAAAAAATGATATAAATTTCATTTGGAAACAGCATTGAATGACAGCGCAATTGTTAAGGAAGGGAGTTTAACAAGACTCGTGGCCACTCATTAAAAAAGGAAGAAAAGAGGTTTAACCTTAAACATACGTAGAGACTTTGTTCGGACATTCCGACAACAAAATCCTAGGATTTTTTCCGACGGATGTTGGCTCAAACTTGTCTTGCATACACACGGTCACACAAAGTTGTCGGAAAATCTGATCGTTCTGAACGCGGTGACGTAAAACACGTAAGTCGGGACTATAAACGGGGCAGTAGCCAATAGCTTTCATCTCTTTATTTATTCTGAGCATGCGTGGCACTTTGTCCATCGGATTTGTGTACACACAATCGGAATTTCCGACAACGGATTTTGTTTGCGGAAAATTTTATCTCCTGCTCTCCAACTTTGTGTGTCGGAAAATCCGATGGAAAATGTCCGATGGAGCCCACACACGGTCGGAATTTCCGACAACACGCTCCGATCGGACATTTTCCATCGGAAAATCCGACCGTGTGTACGGGGCATAAGAGCGGCAAGGATGTGGAATTCCCTTCCACAGGTGGTGGTCTCAGCGGGGGGCATCCATAGTTTCAAAAACATATTAGATAAGCACCTGAATGACCACAACATACAGGGATATACAATGTAATACTGACATATAATCACACACATAGGTTGGACTTGTGTCTTTTTTTAACATCACCTACTATGTAATACTATGTAACTCTGGATTGAGACACACTATACACACTATGGGGGGGGGGGGGGGGCAAATGCGACCCTTTGCCTGCTTTTGGGGCAATATTTCATCCTCCGGCTCCAACATTTGGGCATAATTCCCCCCCACTAACACCAACAATGGGGCACAGTTCCTTCCAATGACACCAGCGATGGGACACGGTTCCTCCCAGTGACGCCAATATTGGGGCATGATTCTTCCCAACAAATGACACCAACGATGGGGCACTATGCCTCTCACTGACACCAACGATGGGGCATTGTCTACTCCCACTGATGCCAAGGTGATTTCTCCTTCCAGTGCCCACAGTCCGCCCTCCCGCTAAAGTCTGAAGGGCAGTAAACTGGCCCTTTGTTTAGAAGGTTTGAAGACCCCTGTTATAGAGGGATATGCTTTGTTCATATTTCATGTCTGAGGTTTACAACCCCCTTAAAGTGGATGTAAACCCAATGTCATCCTTTCTAAACTCCTGCCATAGGGGTTATCTATAAGGATATACACGCCTCCTGTATGTATCTTTACCTGTCAAATGTCTCCCCTCTGTCTGTTATGAGACCAGAAAAACTGCAGAATCTGTGGGCGGGGTCTGTTGTCTGGAGCTCGGTGGGTGGAGTCGTGATGTCAGTAGACTCCCCGCCCACCTCTACACTCCCCTTGTCAATATGCATTTTCTCCTGTGTATTTCTTACACTGAACTTCTGCTATGATCTCTAACATCCAGTGAAAAGACAGGAAAGTAACCACATGACTTCAGCATGTCAAATCATGGTGAGGTGTGGAACAGCCAATCCTTGCAGAGCTGTTGAAGAAAGGAGTGGGGGAGGGAATTAAAAAATAATGCATGTCTTAGGCTAGTGCACGAGATATGTAAATCAGCTGTCACTCACAGCAAGGGGGAGGAGCTGACAAAGTTTTTCTCTGTTTGTCAAGATTTATCTCACTGAACAATAAAAGAGGATTGCTCAGAGATGGATTAACTCTTTGTAGCAAGACTGAGCTCAAATGATAGGAAATCTTATACTCTACATTATGACATAAAAAATAATAATAATAATAATTCGGGTTTACATCCACTTTAACCACTTCCCGCCCGGCCGTCATTTTGCTATAGGTGGTTCAGTTATCCTGACTGGGCGTCGTATGCCGTCCTTCAGGATAACAGCTGCCGCTCGTGGGGGGCGCGCATCGCGGCGATCGGTGGTGCGGTGTGTCAGTCTGACACACCGATCTCGGTAAAGAGCCTCCGACGGAGGCTCTTTACCACGTGATCAGTCGTGTCCAATCACGGCTGATCACGAAGTAAATAGGAAGAGCCGTTGATCGGCTTTTCCTCACTCGCGTCTCACAGACGCGAGTAGAGGAGAGCCGATTGGCGGCTCACCTGACAGGGGGGGGGTCTGCGCTGATTGTTTATCAGCGCAGCCCCCCCTCAGATGACCACACTGGACCACCAGGGACGCCACTAGGACTACCAGGGAAGGGGGCAACATATGGATGGCCAGGTATGTACCCCATGGCCATCCACATGTTCAAATGAATGCCCAATCTGTGCCAATCAGTGCCCACAAATAGGCACCAGTATGTACTAAAAGACATCAGTGATGCCCAGCAATGCCACCAATCAGTGTCATCAGTGCAACCCATCAGTGCCCACCTATCGGTGCCCATCCGTGCCACCTATCAGTGCCACCCATAAGTACCCATCAGTGCCGCCTATGAGTGCCCATCAGTGCCGCATAGCAGTGCCACCTATCAGTGCCCATCATCAGTGCCCATCAGTGCCACCTCATTGGTGCCCATCAGTGCCGCCTTATCAGTGCAGCCATATCCGTGCCCATCATTGAAGGAGAAAACGTACTTATTTACAAAAAATTTTAACAGAAACAAAGAAAAACTTGTTTTTTTTTTTCAAAATTTTTGGTCTTTTTTTATTTGTTGCGCAAAAAAACAAAACGCAGAGGTGATCAAATACCACCAAAAGAAAGCTCTATTTGTGGGAACAAAATGATAAAAAACTTGTTTGGGTACAACGTCACATGACCGCACAATTGTCATTCAAATTGCGGCAGCGCTGAAAGCTGAAAATTGGCCTGGGCAGGAAGGCATCTAAGTGCCCGGTATTGAAGTGGTTAAGGTTCTGCCAATAACTGCCAATCACATATGACTCGCATTCACTCCTTTACACCCCGCATTTGTTTCAAGAGATTCGGAAAGCTTTTCGACGTGCTGAAATCTCCAGTACAATGAGATAAATAATGCGAGAAGAGGAAGAGTGAAATATGGCTTTGCTTTCAATGAGCGTTCTGCTGACCTAAACGCCATACAAAAGATAAATCATTGTACTTACTGTGTTATAAAAGCAGTGTAAATCATAGGAGTGTCATTTAAATAATTAAGAATGCTGTGTGTGGCCTCAACCAACAATCGCTTTTCATTCTTTTTCTGCATGAAGACGCGTTTTCTCATCACATCCTTCCGACCTCCACCCACCTCGCTCCGAGGACTCCGGTAGCATAGTAAAATCTTCTTTTTTTTTTATTTTTTATATGTGCTAATCGCATTCTTTGAACAATATTTAAGAGGGGGGGGGGGGGCGTACACCTCCAGATGTCCGGAGTTTACTAACATTTCTAGAAAAGGGCGATTGGGCGAAGTTCTCGTTGGTGACGGAAGTCTTCGTAGGATCAGACGCAGAGGTGTTACACACGATCGGAATTTCCGACAACGGATTTTGTTGTCGGAAAATTTGAGATCCAGATCTCAAATTTTGTGTGTCGGAAACTCACAACGGAAAATGTCCGATGGAGCCTACACACGGTCGGAATTTCCGACAACGAGCTCCCATCGATCATTTTGTTGTCGAAAATTTCCGACCGTGTGTACGCGGCATATGTGTGTGATATATGTCAGTATTACATTCAGGGGCGGACTGACCATTCGGGCACTCGGGCACTGCCCGAGGGCCCCATGCCACTAAGGGGCCCCATCAGGGTTGCCAGCCTGAATAAAACCAGGGACAGTATGTAAAGATCTGTGTTTTTAAAAAAATCCCAAGATTATAGCTGCCCCGCCTCTCCAGTACCTTTTCAGTGTGTGTATGTGTATTCTGTGTTTGTATACTGTGTGTGTATACTGTATGTGTGTGTGTATACTGTGTGGCCCCATAATCTATTGCTTGGGTCCCCATAATCTCCTATTGCCCGGGGGCCCCATAATCTCCTATAGCCCGGGGGCTCCATAATCTCCTATTGCCCGGGGGCCCCATAATCTCCTATTGCCCGGGGGCCCCATAATCTCCTATAGCCCGGGGGCCCCATAATCTCCTATAGCCCGGGGGCCCCATAATCTCCTATAGCCCGGGGGCCCCATAATCTCCTATAGCCCGGGGGCTCCATAATCTCCTATAGCCCGGGGGCCCCATAATCTCCTTTAGCCCGGGGGCCCCATAATCTCCTATAGCCCGGGGGCCCCATAATCTCCTATAGCCCGGGGGCCCCATAATCTCCTATAGCCCGGGGGCCCCATAATCTCCTATAGCCCGGGGGCCCCATAATCTCCTATAGCCCGGGGGCTCCATAATCTCCTATAGCCCGGGGGCCCCATAATCTCCTATTGCCTGGGGGCCCCATGAGTTGTCAGTCTGCCTCTGATTACATTATATATCCCTGTATGTTGCGGTCGTTCAGGTGCTTATCTAATAGTTTCTTGAAACTATCAATGCCCCCCCCCGCTGAGACCACCACTTGTGGAAGGGAATTCCACATCCTTGCCGCTCTTACAGTAAAGAACCCTCTACGTAGTTTAATGCCCTGTACACACGGTCGGATTTTTCCGACGGAAAAAGTACAATCGGATTGTGTTGTCGGAAATTCTGATCGTGTGTGGGGCTCCATCTGACTTTTCCCGTTGGAATTTCCGACACACAAAGTTTGTGAGCAAGGATATAAATTTTTCCGACGACAAAATCCGATCGTTTAAATTCCGATCGTGTGTACACAAATCCGACGCACAAAGTGCCACGCATGCTCAGAATAAATTAAGAGACGAAAGCTACTGGCTACTGACCTGTTTATGGTCCCGACGTACGTGTTTTACGTCACCGCGTTCAGAACGATCAGATTTTCCGACAACTTTGCGCGACCGTGTGTATGCAAGACAAGTTTGGCCCAAAATCCATCGCAGAAAAAAAACGATGGATTTTGCCGTCGGAATGTCCGATCGTGTGTACAGGGCATAAGGTTAAACCTCGTGGCCACGAGTCTTGTTAAACGAAAAAGTTTTATCCCTATTGTGTGGTCCCCAGTAGACACGTGCGCCGTCAATAAATATGTTTAGTTTAGTTCCGTTTCGTATTACAATTAATTTGTAATTCGTGTCCAAAATTCAATTCAGATTCATACGAAATACGAATTTGTTAGGTTCGTAAACTTTTCGTAACAATAGCGAAAGTTTGTTATGATAAATGTTTCATTATGAGGGGCTCCCACCATCCCTGTGCTGTGCTGACTTCCTGGGGTTTTTAACTTTTAGTTTCGTTAACTTTTCGTAACAATAACGTTATAAATTTATCCAAAGTTCGTAAACGAAATTTCGTATTTCGTACACAACTCGTATGCATGAAAATTCGTATTTCGGATCCTCAGGAATGTACGAATTTCCGGAAATTCGTACGAATTTCCGATTCGTACGAAACTAATCGCACATGTCTAGTCACCAGTACGGTATTTGTATATTGAAATCATATCCCCTCTCAAGCGTCTCTTCTCCAGAGAGAATAAGTTCAGTGCTCGCAACCTTTCCTCATAACTAAGATCCTCCAGACCCTTTATTAGCTTTGTTGCCCTTCTTTGTACTCGCTCCATTTCCAGTACATCCTTCCTGAGGACTGGTGCCCAGAACTGGACAGCATACTCTAGGTGCGGCCGGACCAGAGTCTTGTAGAGCGAGAGAATTATCGTTTTATCTCTGGAGTTGATCCCCTTTTTTAATGCCAATATTCTGTTTGCTTTTTTAGCAGCAGCTTGGCATTGCATGTCATTGCTGAGCCTATCATCTACTAGGACCCCCAGGTCCTTTTCCATCCTAGATCCCCCCAGAGGTTCTCCCCCCAGTCTATAGATTGCATTCATATTTTTGCCACCCAAATGCATTATTTTACATTTTTCTACATTGAACTTCATCTGCCATGTAGTTGCCCACCCCATTCATTTGTTCAGATCTTCTTGCAAGGTTTCCACATCCTGCGGAGAAGTTATTGCCCTGCTTAGCTTAGTATCGTCCGCAAATACAGAGATTGAACTGTTTACCCCATCCTCCAGATCGTTTTTGAACAAATTAAATAGGATTGGTCACAGCACAGCACCTCCTCCCTCCCTCCGCTACCAGCATGAGTCACTTCTGACAAGTTTTCCTGACACCAAGAGAAAAATGGTGACAGGGGAGGGACCTCTAGCAGGGTGACAGCTTTAGCTCTGTTCCCGTGGGCTGTGTGGAGGGGGTTGTGTCCCTTCCCTCCAATCAGCTTTCAGAGCTCTCCTCGTTGAGCTCTGCAGAGCGTAACTTCAGCTCTCCACCTCCTTTTTCTGAACTCTCAGACAAGCTTTCAACACTTAGAACAGATGTAGAGGAAAGAAGACTGCAGATATAGAGGTACAACATACATAGGGGATTTGTTTCATCTCTGTGTATCACCTGAGGCCAGTCACTTCACTGGGTATATGTAAGGGTTTAAAACCACTTTAATTTTTTTACCCAGGAAGGTATGCAAACTGTACTGACCATCTCCTTCTAGACTAGGGGTCTCCAAACTGCAGCCCGAGGGCCGGATGCGGCCCTTTGCAAGCATTCATCCAGTCCTTAGGACATTATTCCTCCCACTATCACCAACAATGGGGCACCATTTCTTCCACTGATACCAATGATGGAGCACTACTCCTCCTCCTACTTAACACCAACACTGAGGCCATGTTTACTCTCACTGATGCTGTGCTCAGGACATTTTCTACCCACCCACTTGACTACAATCCAGCCCCCCCCCCTAAAGTCTGAAGGACAATAAACTGGCTCTTTGTTTGAAAAGTTTGGAGACCCCTGTTCTAGACTGATGTGCCTTGGGGGTTGGGGTTGGAGGGCTTTGGTCCCAAAGGACCATCAAGCCCTCCCTATGGCAGCTCAAAGTTCCCCACTAAGGTGGGAGAGCCCATATAGTGTAGTAAAATGGTTTATAGATAATATAGTTTAAAAGGTTCATCAACAGTAAAAAAGAAAATAAATCACATCTTTTGAGCCCGTGGTCACCTTATGGGGTGGAAACACACAACCTTCAGTGTGTGCCAGTGAAGAAAACCCCGTCTCCATGCAGGATATAGATGGTCAACGTCACAGGGGTCCAAATCCTTGATCCTCTGCAGGGTTCTTAGATGTTTTGAACTAGGTGCGTAAAAGAGATGTAAAAAAAGAGGTGTTGGTGGTCTGATCAGCAGAGGTGCCCGTTGTCATATGTGTAAGGATATGTTGGAGTCATTTTGCTTATTTCACCAAAAAATTTGTTTTGTGGCTTTAAATTGCGATCAGACCACCAACGGGCTCTTTTAGATCTCTTTTGCTCGTCTATCTTAATACATGTACATTTTGATATGCTGATGTACTATGAACATGCATACTTTGATCTTACCCATGTTCCTTTGTCAAAAATGAAAATTAAGCACCCTTCCAGTGCAGGGTGCTAGGTAGTTGTAATTTTTGACCCCTTCTGCAAATCAAGGGAGCAGTGGTCGTTTGTCCTGGTCTGTTCAGGGCTTCATCACCTGGGAGTTTGATTGCTTTCCCCTGCCTCTGGAAGAAGCTTCCAGAGCTTAGGGAGGGAGATACAAATAACCAGCCTGAATTTTTATTCTGCTGCAGCCATTTCCTGGAGAGGAGTGTCCAGAAGGGGGCTGGAAAGGTGATAAATAGTCCAAAGCACTGGAGAGGTGGCTTGCTTCTCCCAGGAGGGTTCCAGAGCCTGAGAAGCTGTTGCCCTCAGGCAGCCTATGGATTGTGTAGCTGTTCTTGAGGCGTGAGCAGTGTCAGGGCTTAGGGCCTGGATAGATTTTCTTAGAAGATGATTGCAGGACCTCACCACAATGGATCTGGTCTGGAGAAGGACTGTTGCACTCATTGGACTGTGTCTGGAGGAAGCTGGAAAGGGGCAGCTGCCCTGGGGACTTGTGAGTAATGACCCTAAATTGTTCCCTGGGACTGTGCAGAGTCCTGGAAATCGCATTGGCTACCAGTAGTTGTGCATAGGTGCAAGGTAACCAAAGGAACTTGTCTCGTGGCCCCCAGCTGTGAGGTCTTAGCCTGTTCAGAAAGTTACCTCATGGTCTTCAGCTGCTGGGTTTAGACTGTCCAACATTCATGTTACTTAAGGAGAAAATTGTCTTCTAATTGCTATGTGCTAATCATTTTGTAGTATTCCATGCCCTAACCCCTCTCATTTTGAAGTTTCTTCAAGCAATACATCTTAAAAGACATCCCTTAGACCACATGTGTCAAACACAAGGGCTATGGGCCAAATCCGGTCTGCCAGGACATTTTATGTGGCCCTTGCACCCAGTGGCGGCTGGTCCATAAGGGGTGCAGGGGCGCCGGCCCCCTGATCTTTATGCGCCGGCCCCTAATCTCCATGCAGGGCACCGGGAAGCATAGATTTATACAAGGGTTTGTTTTTTTTTAAACACATGACTAGAACCTGAAGCTCTAATTGGCTTAAAAAAGGGTAGGCTCGGGGCGCTCTGAGCCCACCCATTTGTGACATTAGAGAATCAACATTCGCTATTGTCTTCCTGCTTTTCCTCCCGGCCATTTAGGACAGGAAGAGGATCCTAAGACCGGATTGGCCAGGAGGAGAAGTGACCAGACTGGCCGGGAGAAGAAGCGACCAGATTGGCCAGGAGGAGAAGCGACCAGATTGGCCGGGAGGAGAAGTGACCAGATTGGACGGGAGGAGAAGTGACCAGATTGGACGGGAGGAGAAGCCATCCGTGACCTGGATGGGGTAAGTGCGGGGCTTGCGGGCTGGAGAGCGGGGGGGGGGGTGGAGGGTTTGTTTGCCACCCTCCCAAAAAATGGAGCACCAGCCACCACTGCTCGCACCTTTCCTGCAGCTGTGGCACCCCCATGTCTCTGCCCCCCCCATATATAACAGTAGGCAGAAGAGAGGACAAAACTCCTCCTACAGATCCTGTGAAGCTGAAGCATCCAATTGTCTTCGCCTCCCTTGGTCTCATCATTCAGCAGACTCCAGCAGCTGACTCCAGCCCTCCTCTGGTCCTCCTCCAGACCCTGCACTTTATGCTTCCCAGCTTCGAGCTCAGCTTCTTCTCAGCAGCATAAAGTAAGAGGGTGACATTTGATGTAAGAGGGGAGGGGTGCTCTGAACATCTAGTCTTACAGATACAACCAGCCCTTTAAGGGCAACCATAATGCAGATGTAGCCCACAATGAAATGGAGTTTGACACCTCTGCCCCAGACTGTGTTATTGGAGTCGGTGTGAGTGGACTAGTGGACAGCGTCTGTACTTTTAGGGAAAAACAGGTATTACCAGTGCCCCTTTGGGAGGCGCTATAAAAGTAAAACATTTAAAAAAAAAAATACATCTCAAACCTGGCCTGTTCAAATGTAACGTGTGTTGGGAAAAAAAGGGCAACCACACACCAAAAAAAAACAATCAGGAGATCCAAAGATAGAGGCATGGCTGAAGTTGAATGCAAATTTCAACTTTTCCTATAAAGGTAGAGGGTTGTCTTTCGAATTTTGACCTCTCCATAACCCCTAAATACGTTTTTAGGAGTGTGCTGGGCGGGAAACCAAGCCATCGGGGTTGAACTTGGATGACTAGGTTACACTTATACATCCGTTATGCAGAATTGCACCAACAACAAGAGGCATGCAGATTTCATTTACTGCCCCATCACCTCGCGCTGTAAGACTGTAAAATGAAATTGAAAAGCTCCAGACCCGACTCGCTAAAATGCCTCTCTCAATTGTTTATGCTCCGGCGTTCCCTCTGGCCCAGAATGAAAAGTGCGGCAATAGGAATGCCTTCAAGCCATAGGCAGCTCTAACATAGGCAACGGTGTAATTCTAAGAAGATGAGGGCCACAGCCATCCTGACTCGTCCTGCCCTCTTCCAGGGCATAATGAACATGTACTGTACAAGGGTAGAATGGTCTACTACCCCATGTTACAATTTTATATCCTCAGAATGATCTCAGATTACATGTTTATTGGTTTAATTAATTTAATAACCACAAAGGAATCAAATGCTTATTTATTATGAAGTTCAGCTATGTGGAGTTGTTTTTGGATATAGGACATATAGCACCCTCTAGTTAATGTGCTAGTTGTAAATGGGTTTGTTAGTATAGGTAAATTTGGCTTGGCTGAGACCCAGGCCTGGGTTGAATCTGGACCAGGGTTGAGTGACTCAGGGAGGCTGGATGATTCAGCAAAGCAGCTCCTCTGGTGGCTCCTCCTGTTTCTGGAACCTTGGAGAAGCTTCTAGATGTAGCGGGTGGAGTCCGGGAGGAGTCGTTTGGCATATTTATGAGGTCCTCAACCAATCCCCAGCAAAAAGGGTCTGGAAGGGGGTTAGGCACATCATAAATAGGCATGTTAAAGAAGAGGGTTTGGGACTTTAAATGAGACACAGGTCTCCATCCCTATTAAATACATGAAAAAGAGGGGTTTTGGGACTTATAATGAGGTGGGTAAGCGGGGTCAAAGGATCAGTCGCCATTGTGCAAAATCATTTTATTGGTAAAAAATAATAACATGATAACATGGTAGATATCCAATTGCGGGATAACAGTCACATAATGTATACACAATGATTGATACATTGTGAACAAGGCAACAACCCATATGTGATGCAGGGCAATGATCCTTAAAGAGGAAGAAAACCTCGATGGATTTTACTTCCTCTTTTTCTCCCCGCAAGCCCTGCAAATGAAAAGCAATGCATACTAGCCCATTATATGACACTTACCTGCAAACGAAGCCCGCGCTGTCCCCTGAGCAGGCCGCATTCATCTTCGGCCCTCTTCCTTCCGGGGCCACATACTCCAGCTCTGTGACTGACCAGAGTCTTGTGACGTCACTCCTGCACATGTGTGCGGGAGCCGTCAGTCACAGCACACGCTGGGGGGGAGAAACGGCACGGTGGTCCGTTTCTTCACAGCGCATGCGCCGATGACGACACTGGCGCACTACAAGTGAAATATCTCCTAAACGGCGCACGTTTAGGAGATATTTCCACTATCTATAAGTAAGCCTTATAGATAGTATAAGTAACCACTTTAATAGATGATGAAACCATTCTAAAATGCACAGAATCACAAAACTTCTGGATAGAAACATACTGGTATAAAAGACCTTATTAGAAAAATAGTTATTTTGGTGCATGTCTTAGGTTTGACGCGTTTCGTGTATCAAAAACTCTTCAGGGGCAGTTTGATCTATATTCTTTTGTAGATTTTGGTACAATCAATAGAGTACAGTGTGCATTGTTGAAAGGGAGGGTATACATGGGGGGGGGGAACTCATCTCCAATGGATACTCACATGCCAGTGGAGTGTAAACCACATGAGGGCAGTAGCTGCAGTATGCCACCCCCCGCCCGGTCGGTTGGTTGCACTTACCTTTTTACCGGCGGCGGCCTCCCGTTCTCCTGCTCTCCGTGGGTCATCACGACAAAGGCGGCTTTGATTTCCTCCCTCCTCCTCGGCGGTCAATCGGGTCTTCTCTTCTCATCTCACACCCGCTTCTGATTGGCCAGATTGAGGATCAGTGTTTCAACAGCGAATATTCATTCGCTGTTGTAACACACCTGGGTGGGATTGGAGAGCATTCTCCCGGACCCGAGCCCACCCTATTTTGAAGCCTATTAGAGCCTCTGGCTCTAATCGGGTGCTTCAAACAAAAAAACCCGGCCGCTGTAATTTATGCGCCCGGCGTCCTGAAAGGGGCTGGATGCATGAATAGGGGGTGGCCACAGCAGCCGTGGATAGAGTGTGACTGTGAAAATCCGGTGTGCCTGGCTGTGCAGGGTGGGAGATCCCAGTTCATCTGCGGCCCTAATAATTCGGGAAATCATGGCGGCACTCTGTAAAGAAAAAAAAAAAAGCTCGTAAAATAGGACTTTTTTTTTTTTTTTTTTTTTAACAGTTTTCGTGCTCTGTTGTAGAAAATCATTTACACTTAAAAAGTTAAATCTACTTAGCGTGATATACTGGAGTGGCAATGCAGTAAAAAGCGCTCAGCCACATAATCCCCTCGTAGCCATTTGAAACATTTATCTCCTAGAAGTGCAAATTCAAAAAGTACTCAAAAATTTAAGTTGAAAAGCAAATGACAAAAGATAACTTGTACCCATTGAAGTGAAGGCCAGAAGATTTCTCAGAGAATGGAAGCTTAGACATGCAAGTGCCTACAAAACAACGTCTCTTTATGTTCTGCAACAGAGAAGTCGCCTGAACATGGCCAGAGATATTCCACGATCATCGTCCAGCTCGTCCATACCTTCAGACTTATTATTATGCTCCCCGTCTTCTGTTTGACACATATGTACAATCATCATAATACATGCCCTCGCACCTATGTACTAGGCTCTTAAAAACACGTAATGTTTAACAATTTGCAAATACACAATCCTATTGTAAATCTGAATGGAAAACGATGTCCCAGTAGAAATATAACAGCTGCCAAATATCCAAGAAATAAGAACTCTACAAACACCCGAATATGTCAAGTCCTGTGTCAACTAGGTACGAGCCCGATGTTCAAGTTGGACGCAAATTCGACTCGAACATCGGGTGTTCGCCTGTTCGCGGGACAGCGAACATTAGGCGGTGTTCGCCAGCAAATTCGAAAGCCGCGGAACACCGTTAAAGTCTATGGGACACTAACACGAAAAAGTGCTCATTTTAAAGGCTTATATGAAAGTTATTGTCATAAAAAGTGTTTGGGGACCCGGGTCCTGCCCCAGGGGGACATGTATCAGTGCAAAAAAAGTTTTAAAAACGCCCATTTTTTTCCAAGAGCAGTGATTTTAATAATGCTTAAAGTGAAATAATAAAAATGAAATATTCCTTTAAATTTCGTACCTGGGGGGTGCCCTTAGTATGCCTGTAAAGTAACACATCTTTCCCGTGTTTAGAACAGTACCACAGCAAAATTACATTTCTAAAGGAAAAAAGGCATTTAAAACTACTCATGGCTGTAATGAATTGTCGGATCCCGGCAATACAGATAAAAATCATTGAAAAAAACGGCATGCCCCACCCCCCAGTCCATTATGAATATTAAGGGTAACCCCTCAAAATTAAAAAAAAAAAAAAATGGCTTAGGGGTCCCCCCAAAATCCATACCAGACCCTTATCCAAACACGCAACTTGGCAGGTCGCAGGAAAAGGGGGGGCACCCCCCCTCCTTAACCGTTCCAGGCCACATGCCCTCAACATGGGGAGGATGCTTTGGGGTCATCCCCAAACGACCTTGTCCTCATGTTGATGGGGACAAGGGCATCATCCCCACAACTCTTGCCCGGTGCTTGTGGGGGTCTGTGGGCGGGGGGCTTATCGGAATCTGGAAGCCCCCATGATCCCGTCACACCCCTTATGTGAATGGGTAACAGGTACATTGTACCCCTACTCATTCACCAAAAAAAAAGTGTCAACATTTTAAAAGTGACAGTAGACAATTTGGGACAAGTCCTTTATTAAAAAAGAAAAACTGTCCCACTGTCCATTCATCTTCAATCATAGCGCCGACGGGCAGAGAAAAAAAAAAAACGCAACAACTCTGCCTCCATGGGAGGCTCCAGCTGATTGAATTCTATTTGCGATGACAACTGTTATATAGCTGAGGGCGTGGCTACCCGGTGACGTAAACGGGTGACCCCTTCTGATGTTATGTGACAACACAGGACAGTTTTTTTTTTAAATAAAAGGACTTGTCCCAAGCGGTTTGTCATTTTTAACATTTTGACACTTTTTTTGGTAAATAAGTAGGGGTACAATGTACCTGATACCCATTCACATGAGAGGGCGGGATCTGGGGTTCCCCTTGTTAAAGGGGGCTTCCAGATTCCGATAAGCCCCCTGCCCGCAGACCCCCACAACCAGCAGGCAAGGGTTGTGGGGATAAGGCCCTTGTCCCCATCAACATGGGGACAAGGTGCTTTGGGGGTGACCCCAAAGCATCCTCCCCATGTTGAGGGCATGTGGCCTGGTATGGTTCAAGAGGGGGGGCACTCTCTCCCCCCTCCTTTTCCTGCGGCCTGCCAGGTTGAATGCTTGGATAAGGGTCTGGTATGGATTTTGGGTGGACTCCTACACCATTTTTTTTTCATTTTGGCGCAGGGTTCCCCTTATAGTGGTTGTAAACCCCCCCAAAAAATATAAATAAAACCTGCAAGACTAAGGCATAATGAGCTAGTATGCATAGCATACTAGCTTATTATGTATTACTTACCTTAGATCGAAGCCCCTGCAGCCATCCTCGTTCACCGCTACGGCAGGCGATGTCGCTTGAGTTAAATCCGGGTCTCGCGGGCTCCGGCGATGTGATTGGCCGGAGCCGCAAAAACATCACCGGTAACGGCACAGTCTAACTGAAGCAACGGCACGTACGTAGGTTTAGGAGATATCCAGGGTAGCTACAGGTAAGCCTTTTTATAGGCTTATCTGTGGCAAAAAGTGTGTTGTAAGGGTTTACAACCACTTTAAAATCCATACCAGACCTGAAGGGCCTGGTATTGACTTTGGGGAAACCCCTATGCCATTTGAAAAAAAACATTTGGCGCAGGGTTCCCCTTAATATCCATACCATACCTGAAGGGCCTGGTATGGATTTTGGGGGGACCCCATGCATTTTCATTTTTTTTTATTTTGGTGAGGGGTTCCCCTTAGTATTCATAACAGACCCAAAGGGCCTGGTAATGGACTGGGGGGAACCCATGCCATTTTTCCAATGATTTTTTATCTGTATTGCTGGAATCCGACAATTCATTACAGCCGTGAGCAGTTTTAAATGATATTTTTTCCTTTAGAAATGTAATTTTGCTGTGGTACTGTTATAAACACGAGAAAAATTCGCTACATACTAAGGACACCCCCCCAGGCACGATATTTAACCACTTCAATACCAGGCACTTAGACACCTTCCTGTCCAGGCCAATTTTCAGCTTTCAGCGCTGTTGCAATTTGAATCACAATTGCGCGGTCATACAACACTGTACCCAAACAAATTTTTTTATCATTTTGTGCCCACAAATAGAGCTTTCTTTTGGTGGTATTTGATCACCTCTGTGGTTTTTATTTTTTGCGCAACAAATAAAAAAAAGACCAAAAATTTTGAAAAAAAAAGAAGTTTTTGTTTCTGTTAAACATTTTTGTAAATAAGTAAGTTTTCTTCTTCAATGATGGGCACTGATGGGCACCGATGAGGTGGCACTGACGGGCACTGATGATGGGCACTGATAGGCAGCACTAATAGGTGGCACTGGTATGTGGCACTGATGGGCACTCATGGGTGGCATTGATGGATACATATGGGTGGCACTGATAGGTGGCACGGATGGGCACTGACAGGTGGCACCGGTGGACACTGATGGGTGGCACTGATGACACTGATGGGTGGCATTGCTGGGCATCACTGATATATAATGGTTCCAGTCAGTGCCCATTTGTGGGCACTGATTGGCACAGATTCTGCATAATTTGCACATGTGGATGGCCATGGGGTACATACTTGGCCATCCACGTGTTGCCCCCTTCCCTGGTGGTCCTGGCGGCTTCCCTGATGGTCCAGTGCGGGCATCCGAGGGGGGGCTGTGCTGATAAACAATCAGCGCAGACCCCCCCGTCAGGAGAGCCACCGATCGCCTCTCCCCTACTTGCGTCTGTCAGATGCGAGTGAGGAAAAGCCGAACAACGGCTTTTGCCATTGACATGGTGAGCAGCCGTGATTGGACACGGCTGATCACGTGGTAAAGAGCCTCCGCCGCAAGATCAGGGGAGCGGTGTGTCAGACTGACACACCGCTTCACCGATCACCGCGATGCGCGCCCCAACGAGCGCGCGGCGGCTGTTATCCTGCTGGACGTCATACGATGCCCAGTCAGGATAACTGAGCCACTGCCCGGCTGTCAACCTGCTATAGGCCAGGCGGGAAGTGGTTAAAGGAATATTTCATTTTTATTGTTTCACTTTAAGCATTATTTAAATCACTGCTCCCGAAAAAACGTCAGTTTTTAAAACTTTTTTTGCATTGATATATGTCCCCTGGGGCAGGACCCGGGTCCCCAAACACTTTTTTATGGCAATAACTTGCATATAAGCCTTTAAAAATGAGCACTTTTGATTTTTCATTTTTATGGCCCGTAAACTTTAACGGTGTTCGCTTGTTTGTACAAATTGTTTGCCTGTTTGCGTGTTCTGGTGCGAACCGGGGGATGTTTGGTTTATCCCTAGTGTCAACAGGCTTTTGTTTACTTGACGCAAGGTTTACATTCCAATTCAAGTCTATAGGAATGCAATATCCACTTGAAGAAGGTCAACTGCAGGTCAAATGTGATCAGAAGGAGGTCAAATGAAGGTCAAATGTAGTTAAGGAGGTGGTCAACTGCAGGACAGGAGGAGACCAACAGCAGGACAGAAGGACGTCAACTACAGGTCAAATGTAGATCAAAAGGAAGTCAATTGCAGGACAGAAGGTCAAATTTAGATAAGAAGGAGGTCAACTGCATGACAGGAGGACGTCAACTGCATGACAGGAGGACGTCAACTGCATGACAGGAGGACGTCAACTGCAGGTCAAATGTAGATCAGATGGAGATGAACTGCAGGAAAGAAGGTCAACTAAAGGACAGAAGGAAGTCAACTGGAGGACAGAAGGAGGTCAACTGCAGATCAAATGTAGATCAGAAGGAGGTCAACTGAAGGACAGAAGGAAGTCAACTGCAGTACAGGAGGTGGTCAACTGCAAGACAGTGTGGATGGAGTGTTGCTGTGTGCCTATGAAAAAGGGGGAACGTTGGAGTGGACTTTATAGTTACCACAAAAGGAATACAAAATATTATTAGAAAAATAATTTATTATACAAAGATATAAACAATTGACAATATAACATTAAAAACGCCTCCAATAAAATAAACCACACATAGTATGTATATTGCTCCCTTCTGCTGCTTGAATATGGCAGGTTGGCGTTTCGCTTCCTCAGGACCTATATGCCTGACACCAAGCAGAGGGATTCTGCATAAGAAAGGATAAATAATCATATTTCAAATACGGACAATGGGTACAGATATGCATATCAAAAGGTGAGATGTCCCAGAAAGACATATAAGTGATGCATAGAGGAAACCACTCACTTAGAACAGCATAACTCTTATACCCAAGACATGCCCCATACCTTCCCCGGGTGCCTTGATGGTACCAAGAAACACAAGGATGCCCAGAGGGGTCAATCAAAAATCTATATAATATAAAAATATGCTCACTCTAAATAATCCAAAAACATTGTGGAACTGACACCAGATATTTGGTCTTTTTAGATTCTCTATCTGGAGCTACAGGCTATTTTCTTAATGGGTGTTTGTGCCTTATCAGCACAGGGCCCTGGAATATACCAACCAGGAGACCTCTGGTGAGTCTACATTAAGGCATATCCCTACTAATATATTACGCTTTTGTCCTGTTGGAGATCTCAAACTGTGTCATATTTCTCTATAGATGGTCACATATTGTGTCCTATGGAGATATTTTCCTGCATATGTTCTGAGGCCTCATCGTTCTCTTTGGAGGTAACCTCTGTTCATTCTCTAATGATAGACCTTACTGGGGTTCTTTAGCTGTCTACACTTCCGACGGCTTTTTTTCATTTTAGCCCACAGCCACTGTCCTTTCACCTAGAGTCCAGTCTGGTACACGCACACCCGCTAGGCTTCATATTGAAACTTTTACATCTCCATAGCCAAGTAAGTATTTGTTGAATTTAGGGCTACTTATTATCATTATTATTTTTTTTTCTAATTCCATCCCAAGGTTTTTGGATTATTTAGAGTGAGCATATTTTTATATCATATAAATAACCTCTGGTGAGTCTATATTAAGGCATATTCCTACTAATATATTACGCTTTTGTCCTGTTGGAGAACTCAAACTGTGTCATATTTGTGTTGGGCGGCACAGTGGTGTAGTGGGTAGCACTCTCATCTAGCAGTAAGAAGGGCTGCTGGTTCAAATCCCAGCCATGAGACTACCTGCCTGGAGTTTGCATGTTCTCCGTGTGCCTGTGTGGGATTACTCTGGTTACTCCCACACTCCAAAGACATGCTGATAGGTTGATTGGATCCTGTCTAAATTTTCCCTATTATGTATAATAAATTTAATTATTTTTCTAATAACATTTTGTATTCCTTTTCTGGTACCTATAAAGTCCGCTCCCTCTTTTTCAGTAGCAATTTCATATGGATGTGGTACCCCCTTGGCCCTTTCCTTATCTATGTTGCTGTATGCCCTTCTGCCTCTGCACTATTTTGGGAAAGAACCTGCTAATCTCAGTGGCTCCTGCGGGGGTAGTGCTACACACGGAAGCAGAACTGGCTCTCCTATCCACTACTAATGTATGATGAAGAAGTGTACCACCCTGTGCCCATTCTCTGCTCCCCTTGCTCCTACTGCTCATGGTTGGCATGGATTGCGCACTGTACATGCAAGGCCGCTTACTTGCTTTCCAGCAGCTAGAATGTAGTTGCTTATGCATGGTGTGTTTTTTTTTTTTTTTTTGTGTCTGCTGTGGGCAGAAGGGGTGGAAAGTGGGCAACCCCCTGGAAAAATGAGACACAGGCACCATGAATCAATGGATCAGGAGCATTCGGTGCAGCAGCCTGGATAATGCTCATGTACAGGAATTAAAGGTGAACCCCAGACATACAGATATGCGCACAGATAAGTGCACATGTGAGTTGTTTTTATCTGCCACCAGGGCCGAGACAAGGGGGTGGGCAGGAGGGACGGCTGCCCCCTTGCCACAATTTTTTTTGGATGAGTTGTGGGCAGATGGGGTGGACAGTGGGAAAGTTGGAATATAGCAGCTATCAGAGCAGACTCAAAAACCAGCACCTGCTGGTTGCCAGCCACTGATTTGGGACAATGTGGCGGGGGGGGGGGGGGGCAGCTGCCCCTCCTGCCATCCCCTTGTCCCAGCTCCGGGTGTATAATTCACAAAATTGGCTGGACAGAAAGACAAATCCTTAAAGGGCAGATAAAACAAACTCGCCCGTGTGCTCCTAGCCGTGTACCTATCTGTATGTCTGGGGTTCACCTTTTAAATTCCTGTACATGAATATTATCCAGGCTGCTGCACCGAGTGCTCCTGATCCCTTGATTCATGGTGCCTGTGTCTCGTTATACGAGGGGGTTCTGGCCTGAGATAATGCATTTTCTATCCTCCAAATACATTATTCGGCTTCGGGATCTCCTGAGGCCATTAAAACGGACAGAGCCGTATTCCTTCTGACGATGTATTACGCTTATAAATCCATTGCATTTTGGTGGAAATCCCAGCGCTCCCCGCGCCTCACTCACGGATATTTCTAGATAAGACTTTTCACCTAACAATCAATTGTGTTCCGTCTCTTAATATTCCAAGTAGATCCCAGAAAATGTGTCCTCTGTGTGCCGGTGTATTCATCATGCATGCTGTATATACTCGGCATCCTTCTTTGTAATATATATGGAGATTAACCCTTCCTCTGCCAGGGGCTTTTTTTTTTTTTTTTGCTCTTTTTTGTTTCATTTTTTTTTTTTTCTGCACAAACGTTAAAAATACACATTTTAGACCTGAACATTACTTAACCACTTCCTGTCCAGTTCAATCTTCAGCTTTCAGCGCTGTCACACTTTGAATGACAATTGCGTCGCCATGCAACATTGTACCCATATGAAATATTTAATGTTTTTTTTTCACACAAATAAAGCTTTCTTTTGGATCTTTATTCACCACTGGGGTTTTTTTTTTTTTTTTTTGTTAAACAAAAACGAAGAAAAGACTGAGGCTCGGATCACACTTGTGCGATGCGGGAACCCTGCGAATCCACTGCGAATCCATCACACCTGACTCACACGGCAGTTCACACTGCCATATGCGAACTGCTGGGAGAGCCAATACAATGTTAATGACACCCCCATTTTAAGCTTGCATATCGCACTGCGAACCGACAGTTCGGACATGAATCGGATCGCATGGGTGTGAACACCCATGCGATCCGATTCCGGTCCGGACCAAAAAAAGGGTCCTGTGCGAGTTTGGTCCAAATGCAATGCGATATCAGCCATACGATCTGTATGGCTGAAAATGCATCACACGGACATCACATGTGATTTGCACTGCAGTGGGCTGCGAATCACATGCGATCTCGCAGAGCGCACTGGTGTGAACTGGCACTGAAAATTTTGAAAAAAAAAATGTTTTTCTTAGTTAAAACATTTTGCAAACAAGTAATTTTTCTTCTTTACTTATGGGCACTGATGAGGCGACATTGATGGACGCAGATGAGACTGCACTGATGGGCACTATTGAGGCTGCACTGATGAGGTTGCACTGATGGGTACTGATGGGCACTGCTGGGCAGTGGGCACCGATGAGAGATGAGACTCCACTTATGTGCACTGATGAGACTGCACTGATGAGGCTGCACTGATGGCACTGATGGGGCTACACTGATGGGCACTATTAAGGTTGCACTGATGGGCACTGATGAGGCTGCACTGATTAGGCAGCACTGATGGGCACTGATGAGGCTGCACTGATTAGGCAGCACTGATGGGCACTGATGAGGCTGCACTGATGAAAATGTAATATATTACAGCTTCCCAATCATTTGATGTAGTGGCTGTATTAGTTTTCTTTTTTTTAAGGCTTTTTCCCCCCCTCTGTTCTTACCTGGTGATCTGGCCAGTAACACACTTCCTCTATTAGAGGGCCCCCTCTGGAGGAAGGAGCACAGGGGGCATCTTTGGACAAAAGCATTCTCAGTCTGGGGGGAGGAGAGTGTTAGATGTATTAGCAGATTTAGCTACACTAACACATTAAAGTCAAGCTCCAGCTCACACTTTATAATCAGTTACAGCAAACAGTGTTTTTTTTTTTCTTTTAGATAAAGGTTTTACATGAATATCTTAAAGCTAAACATTCTAAGCATATATATTATTATTATAGCCAAATTTACCACCCTAACTTCTCCCACAGCTTTTACACTACAGAGACAAGTAATATACCGAAACGTGCGGATTGTTCCCGATTGGTGTACTATTACTTTGTGGAACGTTTCGCCGAATGGTTCACGAAATATCATCGTTTTTGCAGCGAAATTGGTTCCATAGGAATGAATGGCGAAATGTTCAAAACTAGAGTGGGAGGTGACAAAAGCTGACCCCCCCCCACGATCAGCCAAAACATTATGACCCCCCCATGATCAGCCAAAACATTATGACCCCCCCATGATCAGCCAAAACATTATGACCCCCCATGATCACCCAAAACATTATGACCCCCCCCCCCATGATCACCCAAAACATTATCACCCCCCCCCCCATGATCAGCCAAAACATTATGACCCCCCCATGATCAGCCAAAACATTATGACCCCCCCCCCATGATCAGCCAAAACATTATGACCCCCCCATGATCAGCCAAAACATTATGACCCCCCCATGATCAGCCAAAACATTATGACCCCCCCATGATCAGCCAAAACATTATGACCCCCCATGATCACCCAAAACATTATGACCCCCCCCCCATGATCACCCAAAACATTATCACCCCCCCCCCATGATCAGCCAAAATATTATGACCACAACATGATCAGCCAAAATATTATGACCACCCCTTGAAAAAAAAAAAATTAAAAAAAAAAATAATTTTTGAAAAAAAAAAACATTTTTGAAAAAAAAATCATTAAAAAAAAAATATTTTTTGAAAAAAAAATAATTTTTGAAAAAAAAAAAAAATAATTTTTGAAAAAAATGTTCAGCTCTTTCAGCTAATGATGGGACTTCTTCAACTTTTTTACTACTATTTATACTTTTTAAAATATTAAGCTTTTTAACACTTTTCACAGTTACTCAAGCCACTCCATCCAGTTACTCCGCCCACTCCAGTTGTAGAGGCAAGAACACTTTTCACAATTTCCCCAGAAATTGTAGCTTTTCTAGTTATTATTGTCATCTTTATCTGTCATTACTTAAAGTGGAGTTCCACCCAAAAATGGAACTTCCGCTTTAAGTGATGGTGACCCCCCTGACCTGCCATATTTAGCATGTCATTTTTTTGGGGGGGGGGAGCGGCTACCCTGTTTTTAGGGGCACCCAGCTTCCACTTGCTCCCCTGGCGCCGTGCCGCCGGAAGGAAGATCACCACTCCCCCCTCCCTCCCTGCAATCTACAGGTCCCAGAACATTGCCCGGCCATTCGCAGTGCGCAGCGCGGCTTGCGTATGCGCAGCGCGGCTTGCGTATGCGCAGCGCGTGCCCGGCTGTGAAGCCACAGCCAGGCGCCCACAGTTAGAATGCCGGTGCCGCAGAGAGGAGGGGGAGAGGAGCGGGGGGCATCGTGTGCCCCCATCGCTGGACTGTGGGACAGGTGAGTGTCCGATTATAAAAAGTCAGCAGCTGCACTTTTTGTAGCTGCTGACTATTAAATGGGTGGAACTCCGCTTTAATTAACCACTTGTTTACTGCCTGGGCACTCAAACCCCTCTTGCTGCCCAGGCCAATTTTCAGCTTTCAGCGCTGTCACACTTTGAATGACAATTGCGCGGTCATACAACACTGTACACATATGATATTATTATCATTTTTTAAACACAAATAGAGTTTTCTTTTGGTGATATTTAATCACCACTGGGGGGTTTTTATTTTTTCATAAACAAACAAAAAAAGTCCAACAATTTTGAAAAAAAACAAAAAGTTTTTGAATAGTTTATTATAAAATTTTACAAACAGGTTTTTTTCTCCTTCATTGATGGGCACTGATAAGGCTGCACTAATGGGCACTAATAAAGCGGCACTGATGGGCTACACTGATAGGCACTGATAAAGCGGCACTGATGGGCACTTATAGGTGGCACTGATGGGCACTGATGAAGCTGCACTGATAGATGGCACTGAAGGGCACTGATAGGCGGCACTGAAGAGCACTGATAGGTGGCACTGATAGGCACTGGTAGGTGACACTGATACGTGGCACTATTGATGAGGCACTGATGGGCACTGATTGGCACAACTGATGGGCACTGATATGTGGCACTGGTGGGCATTGATAGGTGGTGCTGGTGAGCACTGGTAGGTGGCACTGGTGTAAACAGAAAAGTCAGTGCTACTACCCATTCACCACATAGATAGCAGAGCTCCCAGGTGCTCGATCGACAGTCGCTGGCTGAGTAAAGTAATGTAGAAAAAATGATCCGCACTCCAGTTGTTGCTCTTAAAAATTTCTTCATATTATTGAACAGCCACAGTGAACAAACGCAGATTAAATCAGTTGACGGGTTTCAGCCTATAAGGCCTTAGTCATAACGACATTACAGACATAAAACTTTGAAATAAATAGTAGCTCCAAAAATCACAGGCTCCACCCATTGATTGTCTTAATTGACCGCAGGCAATCATCCAAAAAAGAGAATCAGCTGCAGTATATATGGGGTGATCCATGTGTATGCCACTAATTTTCACACACCATGTAGTGACAATATGCACATGTATGTACACACACGCATGTACACACATGTGCATACATTCATACACGTATAGACATATGCATTAAGAAGCACACCATAAAATTCAAAAAAACATTCGATAAAAAAAAGATGAAAATAATGCAGTGCAGTGTGTGGGACCGATGTCCCGTTTACTCAAGACGGCAATCTGCTTTTTTTTTTGTCCTCACGCTGTCAATGTGAGGGGGAAAAAAAAGCTGATTACCGCCTCTGTTTACACACATGATCAGTTGTCATTGGCTGATAGCTAATCACGTGGTAAGGAGCCGGGAAAAAATAAATAAATAGGCCTAGGGCTGCGTGACTGGGCAGACAGGGTAAACGGAAGGATAGGGTTAAATTTAAATACAGTCAGGTGGGTGGTCGCTAGGGTTGCCACCCATCTGGATAGCTCGGGTTTTGAATCGCGTGTCCAGGTTTCAGGCCACCTGAGACCCGGACACAATATTCAGAATGGACTGTGGCTCCCCAAGTAACCAAGTATCACAACCACTGAGTGCATAGGGGTGTGCACACGGGCCCAACCCCCATACATGGACAGGAGAGGAGAAAGGGCTTGATTTGCTCCTCCTCCTCCCACCCCTACACCTCTGTCTGCCCACCCACACTCTAATCCCCGGCGTTTATGCCTCAGGAAAGCTATGTGTAGGCTGGAAGTTTGAAGCTCTGCAACCGGCAGAAACATCATGGATAAAAGGCTTCAATGCCTGAGCCTCCATCCTCAGGTGTGTGAGCTTACCATTCAATGTCTGTGACTGAAGTCTCCACCCTTCTTTCCTTCTCTGTCCTGCCTCCAAGTGAGTGAGTACACTGAGGTAAGGTGTAAGGGGTGCTGTGTGGACTCTGATGTAAGGTGGGCTTTGGGAACCCAAATTTAGGAGGGAATGCTGGGAACTCTGATGTGAGTAGAAGGTTTGGTGAGCAGAAACCCTCTTACATTAGAGTTCCCCTTTACCCCAGAGTCCACAGTGTTCCCTCTTAAAAATTACATTTTACCTTGTGCTGCTAAAGTGTTCGAGTTCGGCTTGAAGAAAAGGTGGCAACCCTAGTGGTCGCCTACCGTTATAGGCTGGTTTTGTAGAGAGTAGGTGGGGCTGCTGAAGGTATGCAGTGTGGAGATCCCAAAACGCGGCAAATCTCTAGGAGCAACGAATGTGAAGGAATGACCCGGCCCTCCCGCCCTGTGTTGCATTGGTCTTCACTTACATAGGACCTTGGCAGTTGGGGTCTTTGGAGGCATTAACATTTTCGGAACAGTTCTTAGTGTGACCTATCTAAGGTATGGCGTCCTCTGTTGCATCCCAGTTAATGGTGGATTAACTGGGAAATGGTAACAAGGAGGTATCTGTGGAGAAGCGTGTTTGTCCCCGAGCCGGTGTTGCGCGGCTGGGGAACATTAGGTAGTAACGCAGATACATAACCTAATGTTGGTTCTTTGGTGCCTCTCAAGACTGGCAACCTTTATGATACGGGTACTGGATTATGTATATTGTTTCTGTTTTAAGGAATGTTTTATTTGTTTATTTGTTCATAAATGGGCAACATAGCCAAATTGTCTCTAGATTGGTGTCGTTCGTCACTGGTTCTTTAGTGATAAGTTGGAGAGGTATATGTGGGAACAATGTATATGGTTTGGAGACATCTGTGGTACCCTGGTCATGGCAGTGATGGGCTCTAACCATTCCCCACACCAAGGTTCTGGCTGGAGAGACACGATGAGAATTAGCAGCACATTGCTTCTAATTAAGTAATCACTTCTTCCTTTCCCAACAACGTACCTCCAGAGCTGTCACATCCGCATTTGATCCGCTTGTCAGGTCATTACGGAAACACAGGAGAGTGTCAGAGGCGTGAGATGGAGGAAGCCGCCAGCAGATAACACCTGTGCCTCCTCCGGTCCCGCCATTGTTCCACAGCAGCAGATGTGAATCTGATTTCCCGATAATTTGTTCCATAACAAACTGCATGAGACGGCGGAGGGAAGGAGATGAGGTGACAGACAGCACGAATCACACCGACAAGCAAATCCATTTGTCAAACCAAAGTTCCCAAAATACCTAGTTATTAAGTTGAGCTCCTTTGTTGTGAGTTCTGCGGTTCAACGTGCTGTCTGTGATGATGAAGAGAACCGGTGAAAAGGAAGACGCATTTCCTAATCCACGCGGCAGGTAAGTCAGTCAGTCGCTCCCTCCGTCGTCGCTTGCTAAAGTGGGAGGATGGAGGGGTACAGGCTCTTAATTGAGCCGGGATGAGTCGGAGTTTGACTTCTCATTGATCTATCTGTACGGTGTTCTTCAAGTTTCCAGATAATAGGAAGAAAAAGTAAGACACTTCCAGCACCAAAGGTAAAGTATCATTTCTTGAAGTCTGATTACAGCTAGACGGGTGTTGAGCACAGCGTACTCCATACTTACTGCAACGAAATGTAGAGTCGTGCTTCTACTGTGGGAGATATGTTCTACAATTTGGTTGTACTAGACCACAAACATTGCAGCAGACGAGTACTACCTACTGGGATGTCCATCAGATACGGTAGTTTGGAGCTTGGCCCTGTCCCCTTCACCGTCCCAAGCCTTTGTATTGGGCAATTATTTCGACCTTCACATTAAACAGCCCACATGGTTAATGGTGTGGCATTGTGTTGTTGGACATGTACAGGCAGCTGTCCCATCCCGATAGGGCCCTCCAGTGGAGCTAAGTCCCGTCCCCTAATAATTCTGCCTTTCACACTAAACAGCTTGGACAGGGTTGTGGTGTCATCCTATGCTGCTGTGCAAGCACACGTAGTTCCCTCTTACCCTCTAGAAGAGGGGTAGGCAACCTTTCAGAGGTTGAGGTCTAGCTGGATGATAAGGAAATCAAAGATCTTTGGGGGGGGTGATTGATCGTCGTTAACACACATAAAGCCCCCAATAAAAACACACAGTGTGTCACTGTAGTGCTCTCTGCCCCCCATAGCAGTTTCCCTTGCTATTCCCGCCCCCCTTCACAGTAGTGTCCTCTGCCCCCTCCCATAGCAGTGTCCCCTGCACCCCCCCCCCCACAGTAGTGTCCCCTGCCTAACCTGCATAGCACTGCCCTCTGAACTCCCTTCCCCCCCGCCCCCCCCCCCCCACACACACACACACACACAGTGGTGACTTCTGCCTCCCACCCTGTACCGACCTCTACGCCTCTCCATAGCACTGTCCTCTGGACCCCCCCCCCACACACACACACAGTGGTGACTTCTGCCTCCCACCCTGTACCGACCTCTACGCCTCTCCATAGCACTGTCCTCTGGACCCCCCCCCCACACACACACACACAGTGGTGACCTCTGCCTCCCACCCTGGAGTGTCCTCTACTCCCCTCCATAGCACTGTCCTCTGGACCCCCCCCCACACACACACACACACAGTGGTGACCTCTGCCTCCCACCCTGTAGTGTCCTCTACTCCCCTCCATAGCACTGTCCTCTGGACCCCCCCCCACACACACACACACACAGTGGTGACCTCTGCCTCCCACCCTGTAGTGTCCTCTACTCCCCTCCATAGCACTGTCCTCTGGACCCCCCCCCACACACACACACACACAGTGGTGACCTCTGCCTCCCACCCTGTAGTGTCCTCTACTCCCCTCCATAGCACTGTCCTCTGGACCCCCCCCCCACACACACACACACACAGTGGTGACCTCTGCCTCCCACCCTGTAGTGTCCTCTACTCCCCTCCATAGCAGTGTCTTCTGCCACCCCCCCCCAGCAACCACTCACCTGCTGGTCATGGGAAGCCCGTCCATTGTGGGCGCCGCCTCCCCTATCCACTGCCACCCTCCCTATCCATGCGACCGGCCCCTTTTAGGACACCAGGTGCATGAATTCCTATGGCGGGGATGGGCGGGGGTGTGTTTTTTTGAAGCACCTGATTAGAGCCAGAGGCTCTAATAGGCTTCAAAATAGGGTGGGCTCAGGGGGCAGAGCATTGCGTCGGGAGCCCACCCAGTTGTGCTGCAACAGCGAATGAATATTCGCTGTTGCAACACTGATCTGAGGTCTGATACCTGTCAACGGATTGGCTGAAAGGACAGGCGATCCTAATGGATGCCTAGGAGGTGGGGTGGAGACGAATGGCGAAAGCGAGGAGGAGAAGACACAGGAGCCGCTACCTGATGCCCAACGCAGCCTGATGTCAGCCGATGCTCTGATCCCTGTCACTGCCCAATGTGTCCGCCCATGCCCGATCATCCTACTGCTGCCCATGTGCCCGCCAATGCCCGATCACCACCGCCTAGATCGGATAAGTGGTAGTGGACTGGCAGACAGCGAGGGGGGGTAAAAAACACCACCTGCCACTGCTGCTGGTTAACTTACATAGTTAAAGAAAGCAGCTGCCGTGATTCCTGTCCTCCATCTAGCACTATTTTGCCTCTCACTTCGCTCTGCTAGCAAAAGGAGAGCGGTGGAGACTATGTGGGTAGGGTTTGGCACAGCCCTGATCGTGATCAACCTGAGCTTTCTGCGATCGGCAGGTAGATCGCAATCTACGGGATGCCGACCCCAGCTCTGGAACCCCAGGGCCTTCTTTAATGTTGATTGAACCCTGGGCAAAACTTTTCTTGCCCCTCCCCTATGCAGTTCCGCTCTCCACCTGCTCTGTGACATACAATAAATAGCAGCTAGACTTAAAATCAGTTTACTGAATCAGATCAGGCAGCTATTGCGATTGGTTGCCAGAGGTTACAGTGTATCATTACCGCTCACTGTCTGGTTGCTAGAGGTTACAGCACACATTACAGCTCACAGATTAGTTGCTAGAGGTTACAGCATATGATTTCTGCTTGTTGATTGGTTGCTAGAGATTACTGTGGATATGACCTCAGGGGGGCATGATATACATATAAATGCTGCCGGGCGCCGCTATTTACATATGAATCCCCCCCCCCCTATTTACATATGAATGCCAGTAATTTACATGTAAACACAGGGTCTGCAGGTGAGTCATCTGTACACAACAATGGGGCAGAGCTGGGAAGCATAAGTAGCAGCACTTCACACTGAGATATGGGGACACAGCACAGGACTAAAACCTCAAGGGACAAGGGAATTGAAACTGGGATGGTTGGCAAGTATGAGGCAGCTGCTTTGGGCCCCACAACATGACAGGGCCCAGGGCAGCTGCCGCTTTTGCCCTGCCTTGAAGACGGCCCTGTCTAGAATGTACATATGTGTCAAACACAAGGCCCGTAGGCCAAATGCAGCCCGCAAGGCCATTTCATGTGGCTCTCACACCTCTCCTGCAGCTGCGGCACCCCCCCTCGTCTCCACCCCCACCTTGTTTCCTTCACTCCTTTGTGCAGGCATGGAGAGGCTGGGCTCTGCCCCCCATCTCAGCAGTCGGCAGCAGAGAGGACAGAACTCCTCCTACAGATCCTGTATCTCTCTGTGCAGCCGCAGAACCCCCTAATCTCCACCTCTCTAGTATTAGTACTCAGTAGTCTCCAGCAGCTGATTTCAGTTCTCCTCTGGTCCTCCTACAGACCCTGCACTTTCTGTTTTCCATCTTCCTATCTTCACCCCCCAGCCTGTTTCTGGGGGGATAAGGTAAGGGGGGTGCACTGTGGGGAACTCTTGACTTCTATTGGTGGTGGTGGTGGGGGGGGCTAGAACACTTTTGGGATGAAAGAGTGCAGACTGCGAGCCAGGCCTTCTCGTCCAACATCAGTGCCTGACCTCACGAATGCGCTTCTGGAAGAACGGTCAAACATTCCCATAGACACACTCCTAAACCTTGTGGACGGCCTTCCCAGAAGAGTTGAAGCTGTTATAGCTGCAAAGGGTGGGCCAACTCAATATTGACCCCTACAGGCTAAGACTGGGATGCCATTAAAGTTCATGTGTGTGTAAAGGCAGGTGTCCCAATACTTTTGGCAATATAATGTATTTTGCTCAGAGAATTTCGGAAAGCTTTTAAAGTATTCACCTCTAAATGGAGTTGCACATTTACACCCCGCCCGTCCCCTCGCCGTCTTTACAGACACAACGTACATGGGAGCTGACAGTTACACGGAAAGTAAAGAGTATTTTTGCCATCCTGGATGCGTGGTGACTTTTTTTCCCGCCTACGCCAGAGGTTCCATCAGGGATCCATTTAAGGATATGGATAGGCTGACAGACCTTCTGCTAAATTAAATAAGACAAGTACGCGCCGGGAAAAAAAAAAAAAAAGCTGCAAAATATAAGTCACGGACAATGGAATCTGCAGCACACGCGGAGAGTGCACCCGGGCAGATGGATCTCGGTGTTTAATCTAAGAGATTGCAATTTTGAAGCACATTATGGTTGTTATTTATTGACACACGCGGCACAAATTGAGTCGCTTTATTATTTCCGGCGAGCGTCGGACCGGTGTTTAGAGCCCCCTGAAGAATGTCTTTTAAATGCTTTTGTAAATTGGTTGTTTTATAGAGTCATGTATTTTATTAAACCCCCGTAGGACTGTAAGTGTCCTCTAATTATTTCTGGATGCTTTGCAGATATTTTACGGAAGAGGTTTTTGTTTGGGGGGAAATTGTTACCGCAGAGAACGTCGTAAAGGACATTCCACCAAAATTCTGTCTCTGGGTCAACTGACTCCTGATGAAGAGTATTGATAGAGAAATAAAAAAAAAAAAAAAACTGGTTTACAAAGAGGAAGGAAAACATGGAAGAGAAACCTTGAGGTTTGCTCAGCATTTCCCAACCTGCTCGTAGTTAAAGGGAAATATGGCGGATATAAATGGAAGAACGTACATTCTGTTTATAGTTATGCTGTGAAACTTTAGCACACATTTGGAGAACTGTATATCTGTGTTTGTTCCTGAAGAACTCTTGGCAATGTTATGATCAAGCAGATATGAGGTTCTGAATTCCGATCTGTTGTGGAACATCTAGTGGTGAGATGAGGTGGAATGACCTCAGCAGCTCTACCATAGCTCCCAACTGTCCCCGATTTCGAGGGACTGTCCCTGATTTGGAGCAATGTCCCTCGTTCCCCTCTTATTTGTCCCTCATTTTGGTCTGATCCATATAGTTGTGTATAAAACGCACTTTGTATCTTTCAAAAAGTGTTTCCCAGCGCTAAACCTTTCAAATAAAATTCAAAATCGGTGCATTTGTAAATTTTAAAAGCCAATGTAACAGAACAGTAGTGGTAAAAAAAAAAGCTCTTGTGGATTTAATTAACCTTTTGTTTTGGTTAATTCTCTTTTAAGAGGGTGTGGCAGGGGGCGTGTCCTATGCCTACATACGTTTGCTAGTAGGTGTCCCTCATTTCCATCTCAAAATGTTGGGTGTTATGGCTCTAACAATGAGCCCCTGATTTGAGAAGTCAACGTGAAAAATGACAACAGAGTGTCAAACGTTCATCCTAAATTCTCTCTCTCCCCCTTCTTCCAGTAAAAGTCTGCTAAAATCACCCATCTCGGCACAAATGTTTGCCGCCCCCCCGCCCAATCAACGCCCCAAATCTCCCCTCCTAGACCACCCCCCCCCCAAAATCACTCAACCCCCAAAATCACTCCAAACACAAATCCGCCCTTCCCACAAATCACTTCTCCTAGTACAAATCCCACCAAGCACAAATCCCCTCCTCCCCCAGTCCCCCCCCCCCCCAGCACAAATAAAATCCCCACTTCAGATCTCCTTTCCAGCACAAATCCTGACCCCCCCCCATTCCCTCTCCCAGCACAAATTCCTCACCGCCAATACATCATCCTAGCACCACACATCCCCCCCCCCCCCAAACTCTCCTCCCATCACAAATATTTGCCCTCCCCACCCTCCTTCAAACTTAAATTTACCCCCAAAAATCTCCCCTCCTAACACAAATCCCTCCCCAAAATCACTCTTCCTAGCACAATTCCTCCCCTCCCACAAATGACCCCTCCGGTACAAATCCCACCTAGCACAAATACTCCTCCCCCAATGCCCCCTCCTAGCACAATTAAAATCCCCCCTTTGAACCCCCTTTCCCGGTGATTGGTTGCTAGGGGGTCCTAGTAACCAATCACCAGTTTGTTAATATGAAAAATTAACTCTGCTGTCTTATCAGCGCTGCTCTGTGTCTCTCACGTGTTCTCATTCAACTTCCTGCTCTCTGCTTCACTCTGCTCTGTCTCTCTCTCTCTGGATGGGGCAAGGTAGGAAAGGGCAGAGATGTGGTGAGAGGGGGGGGCTGTGCAATATGCAGGGGGTGTGTGTAAGGGGGCTTTGTAATATGCAGGGGAGCTGGGTAGGAAGGCTGTGTGATGTGCAGGGGGGGGGGGGGGGCGTTTAATGTGCAGGGGGGCTGTGTAATATAAAGGGGTCCAAAGGTATGGGAGCTGTGTAATGTAAAGGGGTCCATAGGTGCAGGGCTGTGTAATGTAAAGGGGTCCAGAGGTGCAGGGCTGTGTAATGTAAAGGGGTCCAGAGGTGCAGGGCTGTGTAATGTAAAGGGGTCCAGAGGTGCAGGGGCTGTGTAATGTAAAGGGGTCCAGAGGTGCAGGGCTGTGTAATGTAAAGGGGGTCCAGAGGTGCAGGGGCTGTGTAATGTTAAGGGGTCCAGAAGTGCAGGGAGCTGTGTAATGTAAAGGGGTCCAGAGGTGCAGGGAGATATGTAATGTAAAGGGGTCCAGAGGTGCAGGAGGCTCTGTAATGTAAAGGGAACCAGAGGTGCAAGGCTGTGTAACGTAAAGGGGTCCAGAGGTGCAGGGGACTGTGTAATCTAAAGGGGTCCAGAGGTGTGGGGGACTATGTAATGTAAAGCAGTCCAGAGGTGTGGGGGCCTGTGTAATGTAAAGGGGTCCAGAGGTGCCAGGGGCTGTGTAATGTAAAGGGGTTGAGAGGTGTGGGGGCCTGTGTAATGTAAAGGGGTCCAGAGGTGCGGAAGGGGGTGTGTAATGTAAAGGGAACCAGAAGTGAAGGGCTTTGTAATGTAAAGGGGTCCAGAGGCGCAAGGGCATGTGTAATGTAAAGGGAACCAGAGGTACGGGACTGTGTAATGTAAAGGGAGCCATAGGTGTGGGGCTGTGTAATGTGAAGGGGTCCAGAGGTGTGGGGGATGTGTAATGTAAAGGGGTCCAGAGGTGCGGGGGCTGTGTATTGTAAAAGGAGCCATAGGTGTGGGGCTGTGTAATGTAAAGGGGGTCCAGAGGTGCGGGGCTGTGTAATGTAAAGGGAGCCATAGGTGTGGGGCTGTGTAATGTAAAGGGGTCCAGAGGTGCGGGGGCTGTGTAATGTAAAAGAGGATCCTTATTATCTTCATTTATTAACAGCTGGATGCGGCCCTCCACACATTCACACACATTGAATCCGGCCCTTAAGTGGAAAAAGATTGCTGACCACTAATCTAGGGTGTCTGCTTTCAGAAAATATATAATTTTTGGGGGGTTTTATGTAATCTTCAGGCCTAAAATGATTTTTTTTACATGTGTGCAAAAAACACAATAAAAACGACTCTGGCTGTGAAAGAGTTAAAGGATAAGCTCACCTTCGGGAACATGTTCTACTGTAAGATTTGTTAGTTAAAAAAAAAAATTGGCTCCTAATTTTTTTTAGCCGTCTCCTAAATTCAAAGCAAATTTGTCAAGCCCTGGCCTAAGCCACTTTTTTTTTTTTTTTTTTTCAGCAAAGTTCTGTGTTTATCTTTTGAATATGAGAGAATGAAATAACCTTGATACGCTATAATATGAGCAAAGCGAGTCGCTGGAATTATTTATCATTTTCAAATGTATAAATGGCGCCCACGAGGGGTTTAAACTTTTTCCTCTCGTGTTTTCCTTTCTTCTACAAATTTACAGGTGAAAAAGCACGGGCCGCAGCTAATTTGTCAAAGCTTGGTATTAGCCTTGGCACGGTAACTCAGGGGAATGAATAAGCACTTACCCAACCCTACCGCAGTTTACATGACGAGGACACCTAATGCAGCCAATCCCCCCAGACGCCACCAATTCCAGGCTTCCAAAGTGCTCCTCCGAGATACAAAGACTATTGTTTCTGTAAGAGGTAGAATCACAATGGAGCCCAGGAACAATAGAACTGTGACCACAATCCATTCTCCGTCTTGTACCCAAAAATTGTATACATGAATACGAAATGCACAGATCCATCAGCCCATGCCTTGCGGAAAAAAAAAACCACACGCGCGCGCGTTTCAGGTCAAACGTACTGTTCCAACAAAGCCGGTAATACGATTTGTGTTACTCCAGAATGGAGGTGAAATGATGCAGTTTGACAGATTTAATAAAGCCAGAATCTGTTTTTTCTTAAATGCTCCCTCGATGCCATTTGACTGAGGTTTGCCTGCTAAACAGTAAGATTATCGCTTTTGTCAAGGTTAGGTCGGAAAACGCTTTCCATATTGTTCGGCTCCCATGGTATTTATATCAAGGTCTGCTATTGTTGGAGACTAATCACCGGGCCCACCCCTTTGTCCTATTGTTCCCGGTTCGTAAGAATAATAGGCGGACGTGGTAAGTTGGAAGGGACATTTTATCCGGGGTTGATGATTTATAGCATTTGGGACAAATGAGAACCACACAAAAAAAAAAGCAATGAGACGGCATATTGGAGTCACAGGAATGCATTTGCATAATTATGAACGGTCCAATGAGCAGCAGTTGTCATAACGTCATATCATGTCGAGAGGGCATTGTCATATCATCGTGTACTACCATGGGGGGAAGAACGTGAGTCACAACGACGCCTACACAACTACTTCACCGAAATCCTACTGAAAAACTGCTTACAGTAACGCTACGATTCCAAACAACTAAACATTGAACATTTCTTTTTCAAGACCATCCTTCTTAATTGGGAAACTGTCAACACTCCAACCCAGCAACAAGAGATCCTTCAAGTGAACTTGGAACTTCCCAAATACAAAACAATAAACATGGTAGATAAGATCTGGCAGACATGGCTACACTCTACTGCTGTTCTGCTGTCTGACTCCTCATCTCCAACTACATCGTTATAAAAATTTTACACTATATTACCAAAAGTATGGCGACGCCTGCCTTTACACACACATGAACTTTATTGGCATATCAGTCTTAGTCTGTAGGATTCAATATTGAGTTGGCCCACCCTTTGCAGCTATAAAACAGCTTCAACTCTTCTGGGAAGGCCGTCCACAAGGTTTAGGAGGGTGTCTATGGGAATGTTTGACCATTCTTCCAAAAGCGCATTTGTGAGGTCAGGCGCTGATGTTGAATAAGAAGGCCTGACTCGCAGTCTCCGCTCTAATTCATCCCAAAGTTATTCTACCGGGTTGAGGTGAGGACTATGTGCAGGCCAGTCAAGTTCCTCCACCCCAAACTCACTCATCCATGTCTTTATGGACCTTGCTTTGTGCAATGGTTCAATTAATTTGGTGGCAGGGGGACTATGGTGTGGGGTTGTTTTTGAGGGGTTGGGCTTGGCCTCTTAGTTCCAGTGAAGGGAACTCTTAAGGTGTCAGCATACCAAGACATTTTGGACAATTTTATGCTCCCAACTTTGTGGGAACAGTTTGGGGATGACCCCTTCCTGTTCCAACATGACTGCACACCAGTGTACAAAGCAAGATCCATAAAGACATGGATGAGCGAGTTTGGGGTGGAGGAACTTGACTGGCCTGCACAAATTCCTGACCTCAACCCGCTAGAACACCTTTGGGATGAATTAGAGCAGAGAATGCGAGCCAGGCCTTCTTGTCCAACATCAGTGCCTGACCTCACAAATTGGAAGAATGGTCAAACATTCCCATAGACACACTCCTAAACCTTGTGGACAGCCTTCTCAGAAGAGTTGAAGCTGTTATAGCTGCAAAGGGTGGGCCAACTCAATATTGAACCCTACGGACTAAGACTGGGATGCCATTAAAGTTCATGTGTGTGTGTAAAGGCAGGCGTCCCAATACTTTTGGTAATATAATGTATATGAGTAGAATAAATGTGATCTAGCAGCCATGGCTACATTCTACTGCTGTTTCAGTGTCTGACTCCTCATCTCCAACCACATTGTTATAGACCTTTTAATATAAATCAGGGGTCTCTCAATGTTCCAAACAAATGGACAATTTACTCTCCTTCAGACTTCAGAAAGGCAACATTGTGGGCAATGGCAATAGAAAATGCCCCAGCCTCAGTGGGATTAAGCAATGCATTAGCCTTGTTAGTCAATGGGAGTAAAAAATAAATAGAATACATAGCGCTTGTGGCCAGTAGGAGGAGGAATAATGCCTTAATATTTGGTATCAGTGGAAGGAATAGAACCCCATTGTTGGTATTAGTGGGAGGAATAATACCCCATCACTGGTGTCAGTGGGAGGAATAGTGCTCCAACATTGGAGTCAATGGGAGGAATATTGCCCCATCATTGGTATCAGTGGAAGAAATAAAGTCCCATCATTTGTATTATTGGGAGGAATAGTGCCTTATCACCAGGGGCGGATCCAGGGGGGGGGGGCAACGGGTCAATTGCCCCCCCCGAAAATATCACCGACTGCAGTCCCGACTGAGTCTCTCTCTCTCACATCAGTATAATTAGCTGATCAGCGGCACTGAGAGAGAGAGACTCTGTGTTGTGTAATTACGCCGCGCTGAACCTGGAGAAGATGGAGGGAGGAGCTGTGTGGAGCTGCGCCGCTGGCTAGTGTTTCCTGCACTGGTTGCTAACGCCTGGGCCGCCTGGCGTGTAGCAACCAGTGACGTCAGTCACATCGGAGGCTGGAGCCGCTGCTGAGGAGGAGGAGAGCCCCAGCATTCATAGCAGAGCCTTCTTTGTTCTCCGCCCCTGCATGAAAGTGTTGGCTCCACCCACCTCCTCCCTCCATCTTCTCCACAGCACAGGCTGAACACAGGTAGAACGAAGAAGCAGTGACTGTGTGTCACTGTCATCTGATGCTGCCGGCTGCCCCTGCTAATGGATCCTGCTCCTCTCCATTGCTCCTGCATGGGAGCCCCTCCCCCCAACCAGAGCACCAAAATAATTTATAAAAGTGAGTAAAAGAATTAATGAATGTGCAAAATCTTGTGTGCCATACTGCCATTATTTATGGAAAGCAAATTCTGCCCTTTTATCCTTGTTCAATCTAAACCCCTTCAGCTCCAGAAAGTTTTACCCCCCCCATGAACAGGCCATTTTTTGCGATACTGCGTTGCGTTACTGTAACTGACTGACAATTGCGCGGTCATGCAATGCTGTACCCAAGTAAAATTGATGCCTTTTTTTTCCACTAATAGCACTTTCTTTTGGTGATATTTTATATTTTGTGATATAAGCAAACCGACAATTTTGAAAAGAAAACAATATTTTTAAATTTTTTGCTATAAAAAAAATGTCTTCCTCAATTTAGGCCAATATGTATTCTGCTACATATGTTTGGTAAAAAAATCCCAATAAATGTATATTTGCACAAAAGTTATCGCATCTACAAAATAGGGGATAGATATACGGCATTTTTATTTATTTTTTTTCTAGTAATGGCAGCAATCAGTGATTGTTTTTTTTTAGCGGGACTACAACATTGTGGCGGACAGATCAGACACCTATCTGACATTTTTGACACTTTTTGGGGACCAGTGACACTAATACAGTGATCAATGCTAAAAATATGCACTGTCACTGTACTAATGACACTGGCTGGGAAGGGGTTAACATCAGGGGTGATCAAAGGGTTAACTGTGTCCCTAAGGGGTGCTTGCTAACTGTGTGGGGGAGGGACTCACTAGATGAACAGAGTGATCCGTGTTTCTGGTTAGCAGGAACAAAAGATCACTCTGTTCATCTCTGACAGAATGGCGATCTGCCTTGTTTACAACAGCAGACCACTGTTCTATCTCTGTGTGGAGCGATTGCAGGTGGCCGGCAGATATCACTTCCCCCCGGACTTGCTGATTGGCTCCCCCTCTGGCCAATCAGCACGCGTGCCTTTGCTGGCTATTGCACAAAATGGCGTACAGGTACACCTTATTTTCTGGCAGTGCCCCTCCCGAGACTAGACTCTGGATCCGCCCCTGCTTATCACTTGTATCAGTAGGGGGAATCTTGCCCCATTGTTAATGTCAGTGGGAAAAATAGTGCCCCATCATTGATGTTAGTAAGAGGAATAGTGCCCCAACATTGGCGTCAGCGGAAGGAATAGTGTCCCATGATTGGTATCTGTGGGAGGAATAGTGCTCCATTATCGTTATCTGTGGAAGGAATAGTGTTACATAATTGGTGTCAGAGGTAGTTTAACACACAGTCAGTGGGAAGAACAGTGCTCCAGCATTGGTGTCCGTGGAAGGAATAATGCTCCATCACTGGTATCAGTGGGAGGAATAGTGCTCCATCATTGGTGTTAGTGGGAGGAATAGTGCCCCATCATTGGTGTCAGTGGGAGGAATAGTGCCCCATCATTGGTGTCAGTGGGAGGAATAGTGCCCCAACATTGGTGTCAGTGGGAGGAATAGTGCCCCATCATTGGTGTCAGTGGGAGGAATAGTTTCTCATCATTGGTATCAGTGGGAGGAATAGTGCCCCATCATTGGTATCAGTGGGAGGAATAGTGCCTGCCAACACTGGTGTCAGTAAAAGGAATAGTGCACCATCATTGGTGTCAGTGAGAGGAATTGTGCCCCATCACTGGTGTCAATGTGAGGAATAGTGCCCCATATTTGGTGTCAGTTGGAGGAATAGTTCCTCATCAGTATCAGTGGGAGGAATAATTGCTCATCATTGGTATCAGTGGCAGGAATGGTGCCCCATCATTGGTGTCAGTGGCAGGAATAGTGCCCCATCATTGGTATCAGTGGGAGGACTAGTGCCCCATCATTGGTGTCAGTGGGAGGAATAGTGCTCCATCATTGGTGTTAGTGGGAGGAAGAGTGCCCCATCATTGGTGTCAGTGGGAGGAATAGTGTCATGTATAAGTAGGAAGAATAATGCCCCGAGGGCTGGATAAAGGCAAGCAAAGGACCTCATCCATCCCAAGGGACACAGTTTGGAGACTGCTGTTCTACAGCTATGAACCTATTGCCTGTTTTCATTTTATTTGGTTGATAAAGAGGAAAAGCAAAGTGTAAATGATGTGTGTGATGTGTTCTCTGTATTTATTGTTGTTTTTGGGCTCTACATACCCAACTTTTTTACCATAACATGGTAGTCAAAGGGCTTGATTTACTAAAGGAAATAGACTGTTCACATTACAAAGGAAGTTTCACCATAATTGTCAAATCCGTTTCTTGGAGTACATCACAGGACACAGAGCAGCTCTTCCATACAGGGGGAATTTCAGTTTTTTTGCCAGTGTGTGAAGGTAGTGGTACCTGGAACCCTCTGTAGAGCAGCCATGGTCAGCAGAGATGGTCAGGGAGGTGGCCTGAGTTGCGCCAGGAAGCTGCTTGTTGGGGAAAATAGTCACCCTCAAGCTGGAACAATGGAACTTCCTGTTTGGTTTGACAAAGGGGTGTTTTTAGCCCTGAAATGCATAGCCACGCCCCCATGTTGTCGTAGAGACTTCATAGCCAAAGATCACCACCACTCCACTAGGGAGCCAAGCCTAGCCGGAACCAGCCGAAGCAATCCCAGAAGCTGGAAAGTTGTCAAGCCACATCTGAGAGAGCTTGCATTCCAGCTTGACAGTAAATATCTTCCACAACCAATTGCTTCCTGGTGCAGCTCTGCTAACAACAGCACCTCCCTGCCAATCTCGGATCGGGTGAGGACATTGCGGGTGCCCTGGACAGGTAAGTGTCCTTATTTTAAAGGTCAGCAGCAGCAGTATTTGTAGCTGCTGACTTTTATTATCTTTTTTGCAGGCGGAACTCCGCTTTAATAAACAGACTGCATTTATGTGGTGGTGCCCTCTTCTGCTCAATTCTGGTATGTGCAACTGTCCGCAGTGCTTTCCAGTGACTTTTGTTGAAATCTCATTGTGACAGACCCAACCAGGACAGAGGCATTTGGAGGGGTCTAGGAGCTAGCCTTCTATCCACTGATTATTGCCCATGGTGGAGACCAGGGGTTTTGTATGTTTCTTCCAGTCAGAGCATGGAAAAGTTCAGTCTCTGATCCCATGGAGAGAGCAGATCATTTTCTAATGATGGACAACAATGTGATGAACGCTGAGAGCGAGGCTTGGATTCATTCTCTGAATAAGGACAATAAAACTTACCTTATGGAGTCGATGGAAAGGTGTAATATTAATCTTGTATAGGTAATGGTCAGAGGGAATATGGTGACCCTCCTGTAGACTTAGTGGGAGAAGTTCCTTCACTTGGGACATAAATATTTATCAACAATCTCCCTCAAGAAATCTATGAAGATAAATTAATTCCACTTTTTCAGACTGCTGGAACATTGTTTTGTCTTCTGATGACTTGTCTAGTGGGCAGATTACATAAGCTAAAGCCAAACACCTGAAGACAGCATTTTTAATGTACTTTGTGTGTTCAGGGTTGTAGACTGTTGCCGGACTGGGGTGAGATCCCTGATTAATTAAAGCATTGTCTAGGTGAATAGTTGTTATTTAGTTTACTGTTTATTAGATCACTGTTTATTAGGGATGAGCTTGATGTTTGGGTTGAACATACGTTCGACTTGAACATCGGGTGTTCGCCCGTTCGCCGAAGAGCGAACATTATGGGGCGTTCACGGCAAATTTGAGCATATGATGATTGGCCAAAGCATGCACCTGACCTGCATGCTTTGGCCAATCCCAGCACCCTCTGCTAAGAGAGCCATAATTGGCCAAAGGCAGGGTGCCTTTGGCCAATCATGGCTCAGGGGCACTAAGTCCACGCCCAACTAAATAAGGCTGCTTACACGGCGGCCGTGTGTAGTGTTGTTGGTGTGGACAGAGAGATAGCTTGATTTAGATTAAGCAGATTAAGCAGGCAGGTTATTCAGTTAGCGGCAGTGTATTTGACTATATATATATATATATATATATATATATATATATATATATATATATATATATATATATATATATATATATATAAATATATATATATATAGTCAGTCTATATATATACTCTGCATCCAGTGTAGCCTATATCTACAGTGCATTCTGTGGTGTACTGTTGCTAATACACTTCAGCCAGTGTACACAGTATCTAATACAGTGTGTAGAGTTTTGTGAAGGAAGGGAGTAACATGAGCCTAGAGAGAGGGGTGGCCCAAGAAGGACAAGAAACTGGCAGTCATGTTCCCCCAGCTGCAGCATAGTACCAAATTTGCTCCAGTGACGAGGAGGGAGGGGATGATGAGGTCACTGACTCTACTTGGGTGCCTGAGAGAAGAGAGGAGGAGGCACAACTCCAACGAGGCAGGATGTCCTCTAGGGGGCAGCTTAAGGGCAGTCACCCTATTGCATCACACAACAGAGCTCTGCAGGTGCAGGGCGCTGCTGACTCCCCGCTGACTTTTAAAAGTTCCTTGGTGTGGGCCTTTTTCGACACGTGTGCAGCAAATTGCACCATTGCTGTTTGCAACCTATGTCTAAAGCGGATCAAGCGTGGCCAGAACAGCAACCACTTGGGCACCACATGCTTGACCAGACATATGACGACCTGCCATGCAGACCATTGGCAACAGCACTTGAAAGACCCACATCAAAGAAAAAGGCGGACTTCTCCTTGCTCCTCATCTGGGATATCCACTATACCTCCAGTCCTCTCAAAAACCTGCACTGAGAGGAATGAAGGTATAGCAATAGGTGTTCCAAATACTTGCAGCCAATCAGCTAGCAGTGAACCACCATCTGATTTTAGCAGGCAAATTTCCCTACCCCATTTGCTGAACCGTAAAAAGAAATTCAGTCCCAGCCCTTTCGTGAATTTGTGGAATGTGCTGTACCTCAGTGACAGGTTCCAAATCACCATTTCTTTTCACGGAAGGCCACTCTCTACCGGCATGTGGAAGGCAATGTTTTGGCCTCGCTGAACTGGGCGGTCAGCAGTAAGGTGCATATTACCGCTGACTCATGGTCCAGCAGGCATGGGCAGGGACGTTACCTTTCCTTCACGACGCACTGGGTAACTCTGCTGGCAGCTGTGAAGGATGAAGGACAGGGTTCAGTATTGTTGGAGCTTGTTCCGCCACCACGCCACCAAAATGCTAGTAGCGGTTCTGCCACAGCTCTCTCCTCCACCCCTCCTCTTCTTCTTCCTCTATGGCCTCTTCTGCAGATTTGTCCTCTGAACCAGCGGTGCTCCGTAAGCGTTCAAGGCCCTACACAAGCACTCAGGCAAAAAGTTGCCATGCGGTGCTTGAGCTGGTCTGCTTAGGGGACAGGAGCCACACTGGGCAGAGATTTTGTCAGCTCTGCAGGGGCAGGCTCAGAGGTAGCTGACGCCATGCCAGCTTCAGCCAGGAATGGTTGTATGCGACAATGGCACCAACCTTCTCTCCACCAGGGACACTTGACCCATGTTCCATATTGGGCACACGTCTTGAATTTGGTGGTGCAGCGGTTCTTGAGCAGGTACCCAGGCTTACAGGATCTCCTGAGGCAGGCCATAAAAGTCTGTGGTCACTTCCCCTGGTCATATAATGCCAGTGCTCGGCTGGCTGACATTCAAAGGGAATGCAACCTGCCCACCAACTGCCTCATTTGTGACATGCCCACCAGGTGGAACTCAATCTTGGCAATGCTGCAGCGGCTGCACATGCAGCAGAGGGCCATCAATGAGTACCTGTGCGAGTATGGCACCAGGACAGGGTCAGGGGAGCTTGGCTTCTTTTCGCCACACCAGTACTACTGATCAAGGATGCATGCACTGTCCTGTCACCATTTGAGGTGACCACAAGGATGGTGAGCAGTGACATGCGATGCATCAGTGACACTGTCCCTCTAGTCTTCCTGTTGGAGCACATGCTTTGCGGAATAATGGACAGGGCACTTGAGGCAGAACAGCGGGAGGAAGAGGAGGACTTCCTTACCTCTCAAAGCCCCCTTTATCTAGATAACAATCCTGCAGGCCCGCCAAACACACAGGAAGAAGAGGAGGAGGAGCAGGATTGTGTCAGCATGGACATGGAGATAACACTCAGCAGCAGTCTTCAAGGGATGGTTTTCAGTCCCCAGAAACCCAAGGAGTTGTACGTGGCTGGGAGGATTTTGTTACAGATCATGTGATCCTTAGTGACCCAGAGGACTCAGAATCGAATGCCTCTGCAAACTTACGCTGCATGGCCTCCCTGATTCTGCAAAGCCTGCAAAAGGACCCTAGGATTCTTAGTATCAAGGAGAGGGATCATTACTGGCTGGCAACCCTTCTTGATCCACGTTACAACGGTAAGGTTGCAGAACTCATCCTGCCTTCGCAGAGGGAGCAATGGATGAAACATCTTCAGGAGGCCTTGAAGAAAGATTTGTGCAATGCGTTTCCAGACTCTGGGAGGTTACAATTTCCTGGTGCTGAACAACGTGTTCCTGAGGTTTCGTTCAGTCAGAGGAAGAGCTGTGGAGAAGGTGGCTGACTGACCGATGCCTTTAAACAATTTTTCAGTCATTAGCGCCGTCTGACCGGTTCAAGCAACCATCGCCAGCGTCTGCATTACATGGTGTAGGAAAATAGAGCAGACTTGGAGACCTTTCCAACAGAGCATCCACTGGGTTACTGGGTCTTGAGGATGGACCACTGGCCAGAACTTGCTCAATATGCAATCAAGCTACTGGCCTGTCCTGCATCCAGCATTCTTTCTGAATGCACATTCAGTGCTGCTGGAGGGTTTGTTATGCATCATAGAGTGTGCCTGTCCACAGACTCCATTGATAGGCTCGCATTCATGAAAATGAATCAGTCTTGGATCAGCAGCTATCAATCTTCAATCTTGATGATGCTAGCTTCCAACATTATTTTTGGTTTAGGGCACCGCCATCACCACCCAAGGCCCAATTTTTCTGCCCCTGTTTAACATGAGCATGTAATTACAATTTTTGATCTAATATTTCACAGCAGAGCCCATTCCTGCGCCCAACAAGAGTATCTGTGAGGGGTTACAGTGTTGTGGCACCACCACCCAAGGTCCAATTTTTCTGCCCCTGTTTAACAGGGACATGTAATTATATTTTTGATATAATATTTCAACTCAGGGCCCATTCCTGTGCCCAACAAGAGTATCTGTGAGGGGTTACAGTGTTGTGGCACCACCACCACCACCCAAGGCCCAATTTTTCTGCCCCTGTTTAACATGTGCATGTAATTACAATTTTTGATCTAATATTTCACAGCAGGGCCCGTTCTTGCGCCCAACAAGAGTATCTGTGAGGGGTTACACTGTTGTGGCACCACCACCCTAGGCCCAATTTCTGTGCTCCTGTTTAACAGGGGCATGTAATTCCAAATCTTGATATAATATTTCACAGCAGGGCCTGTTCCTGCGCCCAACATGATTAACTGTGAGGGCTTACAGTGTTCTGGTACCACCACCACCACCAAAGGCCCAATTTTTCTGCCCCTGTTTAACAGGGGCATGTAATTCCAAATCTTGATATAATATTTCACAGCAGAGCCCGTTCTTGCGCCCAACAAGATTAACTGTGAGGGCTTACAGTGTTCTGGTACCACCACCACCAAAGGGCCAATTTTTCTGCCCCTGTTTAACAGGGGCATGTAATTCTAAATCTTGATATAATATTTCACAGCAGGGCCCGTTCCTGCGCCCAACAAGATTAACTGTGAGGGCTTACAGTGTTCTGGTACCCCCACCACCAAAGACCCAATTTTTCTGCCCCTGTTTAAGAGGGGCATATAATTACAATTTTTGATATAATATTTTAACGCAGGGCCCGTTCCTGCGCCCAAAAAGAGTATCTGTGAGGGGTTACAGTGTTGTGGCACCACCACCACACAAGGCCCAATTTTTCTGCCCCTGTTTAACAGGGGCATGAAATTGCGATTTTTGATATAGTATTTTACAGCAAGGCCCGTTCCTGCGCTCTCCAAGAGTAACTGTGAGGGCTTACAGTGTTCTGGTACCACCAACACCTAAGGCCCAATTTTCTGCAGAGTATATAGGGCAGGCCGTATAGTATATATACTGCTGTTCATTGTATATACATGCCTGGGCATGAAATTACAATATTTGATATAATATTTCAACGCAGGGCCCGTTCCTGCGCCCAACAAGAGTATCTGTGAGGTGTTACAGTGTTGTGGCACCACCAAAGGCCCAATTTTTCTGCCCCTGTTTGATATAATATTTCACAGCGGTGCCCGTTCCTGCATCCAACAAGATTAACTGTGAGGGCTTACAGTGTTCTGGTACAACCACCACCACCAAAGGCCCAATTTTTCTGCCCCTGTTTAACAGGGGCATGTAATTCCAAATCTTGATATAATATTTCACAGCAGGGCCCGTTCCTGCGCCCAACAAAATTAACTGTGAGGGCTTACAGTGTTCTGCTACCACTACCACCACGAAGGGCCAATTTTTCAGCCCCTGTTTAACAGGGGCATGTAATTGCGATTTTTGATATAGTATTTTACAGCAAGGCCCGTTCCTGCGCTCTCCAAGAGTAACTGTGAGGGCTTACAGTGTTCTGGTACCACCAACACCTAAGGCCCAATTTTCTGCAGAGTATATAGGGCAGGCCGTATAGTATATATACTGCTGTTCATTGTATATACTGCCTGGGGGCCCCCCACGCCATTTAAAAAAAAAAATTGGGTGCGGTGATCCCCTTAATATTCCCTTAATATCCATACCAGACCCAAAGGGCCTGGTAATGGACTGGGGGAGGGGAGGAACCCATGCCGTTTTTTTCAATGATTTTCATCTATATTGCCGGGACCCGACAATACATTACAGCCTCAAGCAGTTTTTGATTGACTTTTTTTCCTTTAGAAATTTCATTTTGCTGTGGTATTGTTCTAAACACGGGAAAACTGCGCTACTTTACAGGCATACTATAGAAACCCCCCAGGCACTATATTTAAAGGAATATTTCATTTTTATGATTTCACTTTAAGCATTATTAAAATCACTGCTCCCGAAAAAACAGCAGTTTTTAAAACTTTTTTTGCATTGATACATGTCCCCTGGGGCAGGACCCGGGTCCCCAAACACTTTTTATGGCAATAACTTGCATATAAGCATTTAAAATTATCACTTTTGATTTTTCACGTTCGTGTCCCATAGACTTTAACGGTCGCGTGTTGGAACAAATTTTTTGCCTGTTCGCATGTTCTGCTGCGAACCAAACCGGGGGGGTGTTCAGCTCATCCCTACTGCTTATGTTGGCTAATCCTCTTGGAAGTTCCTACATGATGGGATTAGTTTTGTGTCAACTCTACCTTGTTCTCTAACCATTGTGTGATGTTCTGGGTAATATTAGATTTTATTGTTCATGTGGTGACTGCTGCAGTTATGAAGTGTAAAAAAAAAACCTGTATTTCTGTTCAATAAACAGTCATTCCTTTGGTTTTACCTCAACATCTGGTCTGTGTATGATGTTTGGGGTAAAAATGCTGGTATTAGCTCTCAGTCTGCCGGAACGGGTTTGGAAAGCAGGAGGCGCTGTTTGGCGGAAGCACCCACGCGATCCGTGACACTCATCCATTCCGTTCCCATCCACCAGGTCCTTATCTAAACCAAGTGGTTAATATAACTCCATAGCTTTATATTATAACTGGTATAAACGCCCTTACTGTGTAGATTCAGGTATAGCATTATAAGAACGTTCCTTTCATGTCCGTAATCATTCTACAAAAGGTCATTCACACTCCAAGCTAAGAACATGATGACTGGAGCTCGCCATAGCTCAGATAGCGCCGGGAGTTCTACAGTTCAAGAAGACTAATACGTCTTAGGGCTGTACCTTGTACTCAAAGCGCCATTTATCCTCCAAGCGCAGAGAGGGTGGCAGTGTCTCCAAGATGCCAATTTAAAAAAGGTCACATCAGAATACAGTTCAAGTCACCAAAGTTATAAATGACGCGTACAATTACCAGCAACCCAAACAAAGCGAGAAGAGATGGCTCTGCAGAAGGCTTTAATCCCGCTACATATCAATATTCTGTCTGCAATAGAAAGAAGACCCAAGCACCATTCCACCAAATGAAATTGTTCCTTTTAAATGTAATTGCTCATTTGCGACAACAGAAGATTCCTTTCCTAGCCGCGTTGCTGTTCTTTCATTTTGTATGTACTTTCTGAATGTGCGACTTGATAAAGAACACCAGAACAAGAACAAAGAAACACAAAAAGAAGAAGAATGGAAGGGGGGGGAGGCCGTATATTCCATTTGTCAGTTGCTTTTCCCTCAATGCGGGTTGTTTCTACCTCTGTTCATCTACTTTTTAGGGGGAAAATCTGACTTAAAATATAGTTACAAAGTAATCATTATACTTTTTTTTAACCCTCAGGTTGTTACATAAAGTATTGTAACGCAATGCGTCGAGGACACCTGACGCCAGAAGGTGTGGGATGATAAGTGAGACTCGCTTTTATTTATGCATGGTGCCAGCTAAAAAGCCTCTCAATCTGCTCAGGGGACGCCATGAATATTTTTCATGTTCTCTGAAAACCCTTACCTTTCTATCAATACAAGCCACCGAGCGCCCAGCAAACCGGTTTACGACCCCTCGCCGGATGTTGACATCGTCACTGAGAATGTCTTCCCAGCGTCCATTTCGGAACTTGAACAGCTTATCCGAGTATGTTGCCATACCTGCAGAATAATAATAAAATAGGAAAGCAAATCAGAAAAGTTACAAGATCTATACTCTCAATTTAAAAATATTTGCCTCCTTTGGCTACTTTTCACGGATAGTCCTAATTTTACCGCCCTCTTGCCTTAGAGCCCTCTCCTAACTTTGCTACCAAAAACTGTCACACTTCCCATGCTCTTGTATAATATTTCACCACTGTTTTTTTCTCTGGTCTATTTTCGCTTGCCCTACCCTTCTACGCTTCTTTTTTCTCCTGCTCCTTCTCTCTTATCCCTTGTACTCCCTCTTATCTACTTCTTTCCCTACTTCCTGCCTCACTCTATCTTCTTTTGCTTGACTAAAAGATTTATCAAACTTGGTCCAATCTAAATAAAGACACAAAACTGGGTGACATGGGTTTAAATCAGTGGTTCTCAACCTGGGGGTCGAATGATGATTTGCCAGGGGTCACCGAATCCTGGGCTGTTCCTGAAGTCTACGCCGCTCTCCCAGCCTTTTTGCGGCCTCCCAGCAGGGCTGTCCATGGAGTCCATGGCCGCCCAGCTGGGCTGTTCCTGGAGCCCACTCAGCCTCTTCGCAGCCGCCCATTAAGTTCAGGACATGGCTGGGGGTCAGAGACTAGAGGTCAGCTGACTGGGGAGGAATGTGAAGTGGGAGGGGCTGGAGGAGACCCTATCTCCTGATTTCGGCATAGGTGTCACTGCTACGAGACACCAAAAAGTCAGAGACACAGTGAGTAACACTACCTGTGATTATAGTTGTCATTAAAAGTCCCCACTACAGTTCGCAGATCAGCAGATGACCTTGATCAAGAGCACCTAAGTTGGATGATCAGAACCCCCCCCCCCCCCCAGCATTACCACTCATCCCATTCCCCCCACCAAGGAGTAAGAGAAGGAATACAATAGAGAATACATGGAAGGGAGAGGAAAAGAGGGTGAGGAACAAAGGAAAAGGGAGAGAAAGAATAAGAGAAAGAACAAGAAAGATGGCTAGAGAGCGGGGTGGGGAAAAAAAACAAGAAATTAGGAAAGAGGGAGATAAAAGGGGAAGAAAGGAGAACAAAGAGAGAGTGGTACATCCTAACATTTACCATAAGGGGTTTTAATACTGTACAAGTGGAAGGGACTCAGGGAGCCCACACTGCGAAAATAATTTTACTGTTAGGGGTCCCCACAACTTGGGAAATTTTATCAAGGGGTCACGGCACTAGGAAGGTTGAGAACCACTGGTTTAAATGGTCACAGCAGACCTTTTATTAACAAACGAATAAATAACATCACTTAAAATAATGCAACAATGCAACCAGGAAGGGGTGTCCTTAAGGCACACTTTATAACTGTAATTGACCATGTCCTCAGCTGCATCCTGACCACCTCAAAGGCGTTACAACCTCACACCTTCTTACATTTTCCAACAGGGGACCTAGCTCCTGGGATAACCACCAATAACCAACCAGGTGGGAGTGCCATACCCTAATGGACCTTGCTTTGTGCACTGGTCCAAACCCTTTAGTAGAGGGGGGTTTATGGTGTGGGGTTGTTTTTCAGGGGTTGGGCTTGGCCCCTTAGTTCCAGTTCTTAAGGCATCAGCATACCAAGACATTTTGGACAATTTCATGCTCTTAACTTTGTGGGAACAGTTTGGGGATGGCCCCTTCCTGTTCCAACATGACTGCGCACCAGTGCACAAAGCAAGGTCCATAATGACATGGATGAGCAAGTTTGGGGTGGAGGAACTTGACTGGCCTGCACTGTCCTGACCTTAACCCGATAGTGTATCTTACCAGTGAGTCCTTTTTTTCTCTGGTCCATTTTCTCTTGCCCTCCCCTTCTACTTTTCTATTTTCTCCTGCTCCTTCTCCCTTATTCCTTGTACTCCCTCTCTTATCAACTCTTTCCCTACTCCCTGTCTCAACCTATCTTCTTTTGCTTTCTTTTCATCCACCAGACCTTCATTCTAGTATCCTGACCCTGGTATTTCCAGGGCCAGGTAAAGGGGTGGGCAGGAGGGGCGGCTGCTCTGGGCACTGTGGTATCATGTATGGTGGGGGGCCCTACGAGAAGATGGAGAGGAGGGGAATTTTGTTGGGAGGAGACTTTGTGGGGCAGTAGGGCCTAAGAATTGTTCTAGGAGGGAAAATTTGGGGAAGGGGGACATGCTTGGAGTGGTGTTTTAGGAGGATTTGTGTTGGGAGAGGGATTTGTGGTAGAACAGGTGATATATGGTAGTGGAGGTAGTGGAGGGAGGAGAATTGTGCTGGGAAGGAAACATTTTTTTCTTTAGGGATGAATGGGGGGTATTTGTACTAGGAGGGGAAACTTGTGCTGGAAGTGGGGATTTGGAGTGGGGAGGAGGGTTGTGTACTTGGAGAGGAAAATTAAGGGATTTGAAGGTTAGTGGACTTGTGCTAGGAGGGGTGATTTATTTGGGGGGGGAGGCATATTTGCTGGGGAGATTTCAGCAGGGGAAGTGGATTTGTACTAGGAGGAGGGGGAATTTATGCTTTGAAAGAAAGCATGCAGATTAGTGTCATTTTTGGGGGGTGGAGGGGGGTTTGCTGACACATAGTGCTCATACTTTTTGGGGGGCGGAGTTTGGTATGTTCGCCCTGGGCTCTAGATCAGTGTTTCTCAACTCCAGTCCTCAAGGCGCACCAACAGGTCATGTTTTCAGGATTTCCACTATTTTGCACAGGTGATTTGATCAGTTTCTTTGCCTTAGTAATTACCACAGCCATTTCATCTGAGGGAAATCCTGAAAACATGACCTGTTGGTGCGCCTTGAGGACTGGAGTTGAGAAACACTGCTCTAGATGACCTTGTCCCGCCACTGGGTGTTTCCCATTTCTCATGGCCATCTTCTCCCCCATATTAATATCAACTAAATTGGGTGATTCTCATCTCCACACATGCAATTTAGCACCTCTGAGTTTGTTCTTTCTTTCTTATCCCAGAGACTCATAACCTAGACAACACATCACCCATTTATGTTGTTATTTATATTATGTCATTCAACGTTTCTGCATTTACAGCTACTAAGGGGTGTAATTGTGTCCACCATATTGTTCAAATTTGCATGCATTATACAACATGGGATGTCTGCCTGTTGGATATCGCTGTTATTATATAGAGGGTTCTTCTATCGCAATCTTCTTTGAAACCTTTGGTTTAATCTAAATAAAAATATAGTGTTTAAAAAAAAAAATAAAGTAAATTACCAAAGCAGAGATCTGTTTCCATCACTTCATCACGCATGTTCATACTGTAACCCTATCATAAATGGGTGAAAGGCTAAACTAAGAAGACCTGTTTTTTAGGAGCCAATTTATATATTTTTATTTGAACCAAATCTGACATTTACAGTACCATCCAGTACAAACCCTGAAAAAAAAATTGGCTTTTCTGCAAACTATAGTATATAAAAGTCATCTGTTTAAAGGAAACGTTTACCAACAATAAATGTGTCTGATCTGTTCTCTTAGATGACACCATCAATGTTATTCAGTGGATCCGTTCTAACTGCACCTGGATGACATCATCAATGTATCCAGTAAAACAGTTCTAACTGCTCTTAGATGACACCATCAATATTATCCAGTAGAGTAGTTCTAACTGCATCTGGATGCCATCATCAATATTATCCAGTAGAACAGCTCTAACTGCTCCTAGATCTGATCCAATCATGACATCATAAATGTAATCCAGTAGAACAGTTCCAACTGCTCTTAGATGACACCATCAATATTATCCAGTAGAGCAGTTCTAACTGCTCCTAATGTAGATCTAGTCTACTCATGACATCATAAATGTAATTGAGTAGAACAGTTCTAACTGCTCCTAGATCTGGTCCCCTGATGACATCATAAATGTAACCCAGTAGGACAGTTCCAACTGCTCATGGATGACACCATCAACATTATCCAGTAGAACAGTTCCAACTGCTCATGGATGACACCATCAATATTATCCAGTAGAACAGTTCCAACTGCTCATGGATGACACCATCAACATTATCCAGTAGAACAGTTCCAACTGCTCATGGATGACACCATCAATATTATCCAGTAGAACAGTTCCAACTGCCCTTAGATGACACCATCAATATTATCCAGTAGAATAGCTCTAACTGCACCTAAATGACATCATCAATGTAATCCAGTGGAACAGTCCTCACTGCTCTTAGCTGACATCATCAATGTAATACAGTGGAACTGTTCTAAATGCACCTAGATGATATAATCAGTGTAATCCAGTAGAACAGTTCTGAGTACTCCTAGATCTTGTCCCCTGATGATATCAATGTCATCCAATAGAACAGTTCTAACTGCTCCTAGATCTGGTCCCCTAATGACACCATCGATGTAATCCAGTAGAACAGCTGTGACATCTCTTACATTTGGTCCCCTGATGACATCATTAATGTATCAGAAGCCGCAGTGGGTGGGATTTGACTTTCAAACTCATGAATGGCAACTGTCAGTCTAGAAGAGAGGAGGGTGCCAAGGCATTGTTGCATAATAGGAAATGTTCTGCTGCTTCTGATTAGGAATTACTTGCTGACGGTAAATGTTTTACTGATTGCTTTGTTACATGAAACTGTGATAATGAATTCCTGGTAGACAACCAGCGTTCAGATTTTAAGTACGGGTCCATTGCAAGGGCTGATGATGAATGTCTTTGATGCCCAAAACTGCCATTAGAAAAGTTCAACATTTGGAGCATTATAAACTATAAAAGTAATTAAAAAAAGCGGGGCCCCTGAGACATTAGGGGCCCATTTACAGCATTCAAATCTAGACAATTCCTGAAGAGGGTTGTGGGTGATGAGGTGTGGACTGGTGGGGTCTCAGGAGGCAATGGCACGCTGCCCTGAATGGGATGTTAATATGTCTTTAAGGCAAATATTTCTGTGTGATGGGCACATACCATGAGGGAGAAGCAATGACTACAGAAATATGGCAGCTGCCACTGATGACTTATTTTTTAAAGGTGCATAATCTAGGACAGTGATCTTGATTTGGGCATTATTCACTCGTGAGTCTTTGCCTTGGAGGAAGCTTCTTCGTTTCAGGTTAGTGAATAACTAGATAATGAGATCAAGATATGATATATTGACAGAACCAGAGCTGAACCATGATATGTCTCTTCCACGGGGGAACTAAACTTTTAAACTCTCTCAATACACATGAACGAAGTGTAATCTGTATGCTGCTAGCATTAGTAAATAGATAGGAAGATATATTAGATTTACTTGTTTTAAACTTTTTTTTTTTTTTTTTACGTTTCTTCATTCGCCTCCTTGTTTCTGGCCTAGGCCAAAATGATGCCATACATCCCAGGGATCTTCCTGGTAGGAGGGACTTTCCCAATTAAGCACACCCTCCCGCCCGCATGCCTCCGCTAAGGGCAAATGGATTCCAGGAAATAAATGCTACATGAATCATCTGCCCTTACTCAAGATGGCCGCAGCTGGAAATGCTGGGGGGGGGGGGGGGGTTCAAAGTAATTTTTCAACAAAGCATGGAGGGAGACATTGATGGATGGGGGAGTGGATAGATAGAGACATGGAAGGATGGGGGAATAGGTGGATGGATGTAAGTGGAAACATTGATGGATGGATGGGGAAGTGGATGGATAGATTGATAGGTGGAGACAAGGATGGATGGAGGATTGTGTAGAAACATGGATGGATGGGGGATTGGGTGTAGACATGGATGGGGGAGTGGGTGGATGGATGGAGACATGGGTGGATGAGGGAGTAGATGTATGGATGGATGGAGGAATGGATAGATGGAGACGTGGAAGGATGGGGGAATAGGTGGATGGATGTAAGTGGAAACATGGATTGATGGATGGGGAAGTTAATGGATGGATTGATGGGTGGAGACAAGGATGGTTGGTGGATTGGGTGGAGACATGTATGGATGGGGGATTGGGTGGAGACATGGATGGATGGGGGATTGGGTGGAGACATGGATGGATGGGGGATTGGGTGGAGACATGGATGGATAGGGGGATTGGGTGGAGACATGGATGGATAGGGGATTGGGTGGAGACATAGATGGATGGGGATTGGGTGGAGACATGGATGGATGGGGGATTGGGTGGAGACATGGATGGATGGGGAAGTGGGTGGATAGATTGATGAGTGGAGACATGGATGGATGGATGGGAGAGTAGGTGGATGGATAGATGGATGGAGACATGTGTGGATGAGGGTGTAGATGTATGGATGGATGGAAACATTGTTGCATGGGGAAGAGATTGGATGGATGGAGACATGGATGAGTTTGCTTTGATTATTTAAAATGAATTAAATGGTGTTTAAGTTTGTGGTGCCCAGATACTGTACAGTTAAGTTCTGCTATAAAGTACTGTTACCTGCTTGCTCACAATGTACACTAAGCATCTGCTAAGGTACATGAACTTCTGCCCATGCACAGGAATGATGTCCTCAAGGCCCTGACCAATTGAAATGGATGCAGATCGAAGCCTGGAAGAAGACCTGGCCGAAGGTGTCAGGGCAAGGGTGCTTGTGAACACCACATGGAGTGCAGTAGAGTAAAGTTCCACGTTTGTTTTCATAACAGACACAAATCCTGGAGCCCCTCACCATGTACAGTCCATGTACTCTGTTCACTATCCTGCCAACCAAAGCCTCACTAAACCTACATATAGCTTACTAAAATGTATAATCCCACAACTCCAACCATACTTGTTCTAAGGTTTTTTTTTTTCTTTCTTTTTATTAACAAAGGATCAATACATTCATGTTGCTTCATTGATCTCTAAGAAGAAAGGTTTTGTCCTGCGTGCTCTGAAATAGTGGCTTGTCAATGTCCCCCTGAGCATACAAGTTGGATAACACAGAGATTTCTGTTAAAACAAAATAAAACACGTTCTGCGGCTGGCAGCTGCTGTACGACATTTGTAACTCAACTATGGCGGTGTGGTTTATAATCGACCTTCCTTCCCTACTCACTCTATATGGTGTATTACACAAAACTGTCCTCCACCTGCCAAGGTCTTCATGTGAGTTTGCAGAAGTAAAAATGAGAGGACCTGTGAATTACATACTGCGAATTGGTCATATATATCCCTTTTTCGCAAACTCTCATGGACCCACATAGTGACTTACAGTATGAAATGCTGACTCTACATTACTCAATAAGCTATGAAATAGAAATAATGATACAGTTTTCCACCAAAGAGGCTCAAAGCAACCCGCAGGCCGCAGACACGAGAGAATGATAACTGGATGGGATTGACTGGATTAGGCAACAGTCTTGGGTCAATAGTAGCAAGCAGAAGTTCACTGGTCTACTTCCTACTCTGACCACTAATGTTCTTCCCCAAGATAATTGGTAGTAGCAAAATTCTGTCTGCACCACCTTATGCCCCGTACACACGGCCGGATTTTCAGACGGAAAATGTGTGATAGGACCTTGTTGTCGGAAATTCCGCCCGTGTGTGGGCTCCATCACACATTTTCCATCGGAATTTCCGACACACAAAGTTTGAGAGCAGGCTATAAAATTTTCCGACAACAAAATCCGTTGTCGGAAATTCCGATCGTGTGTACACAAATCCGACGCACAAAGTGCCACGCATGCTCAGAATAAATTAAGAGACAAAAGCTATTGGCTACTGCCCCATTTATAGTCCCGACGTACGTGTTTTTTACGTCACCGCGTTCAGAACGATCGGATTTTCCGTGTGTATGCAAGACAAGTTTGAGCCAACATCCGTCGGAAAAAATCCATGGATTTTGTTGTCGTAATGTCTGATCAATGTCCGACCGTGTGTACAGGGCATAACGCTCAGTCTTCTGTCTGCACCACTCTCCTGCTCTGTCGTCTGTCTGCACCACTCTCCTGCTCTGTCGTCTGTCTGCACTGCTCTCCTGCTCTTTCGTCTGTCTGCACCACTCTCCTGCACTGTCTTCTGTCTGCACCAATCTACTGCTCAGTCGTCTGTCTGCACCACTCTCCTGCTCTGTCGTCTGTCTGCACTGCTCTCCTGCTCTTTCGTCTGTCTGCACCACTCTCCTGCACTGTCTTCTGTCTGCACCAATCTACTGCTCAGTCTTCTGTCTGCACCACTCTCCTGCTCCATCTTCTGTCTGCACCACTCCTCTGCTCCATCTTCTGTCTGCACCACTCTCCTGCTCCGTCTTCTGTCTACACCGCTATCCTGCACTGTCTTCTGTCTGCACTGCTCTACTACCCAGTCTTCTGTCTGCACCACTCTCCTGCTTCATCTTGTCTACACCTCTCTCCTGCCCCATCTTCTGCCTGTACTGCTCTCCTGTTCAGTCTTCTGTCTGCACCACTCTCCTCACACACCTTCTGCCTGCTCCGCACTTCTGCTCCGTTTTCTGTCTGCACCATTCTCCTGCTCTGTCTTCTGACTGCACCGCCCTCCTGCTTCGTCTTCTGTCTGCACCGCTCTTCTGGTCCCTCTTCTGTCTGCATTGCTCTCCTGCTCTGTCTTCTGTCTGCGGTGCTCTCCTGCTCTGTCTTCTGTCTGCGGTGCTCTCCTGCTCTGTCTTCTGTCTGCGGTGCTCTCCTGCTCTGTCTTCTGTCTGCATGACTCTACTACTCAGTGTTTTGTCTGCACCACTCTCCTGCTCCATCTTCTGTCTGCACCACTCTTCTGCTCCATCTTCTGTCTGCACCATTCTACTGCTCAGTCTTCTGTCTGCACCACTCTTCAACTGTCTTCTGTCTGCACCATTTTACTGCTCCGTCTTCTGTCTGCACCGCTCTCCTGCTCTGTCTTTTGCTCCATCTTCTGTCTGCACCACTCTTCTGCTCTGTCTTCTGTCTGCACCACTCTTCTGCTCTGCATTTTGTCTGCACCACTCTCTAGCTCCGCCTTCTGTCTGCATCACTCTTCTGCTCCGTCATCCATCTGCACCACTCTCCTGCTTCTTCTGCCTGCACTACTCTTCTGCTCTATCTTCTGTCTGCACTACTCTTCTGCCCCGTCTTCTGTCTGCAGCACTCTCCTGCTCAGTCTTCTGTCTGCACTACTCTTCTGCTCTATCTTCTGTCTGAACCACTCTTCTGCTCCATCTTTTGTCTGCACCCCTCCTTCTGCTCCATCTTCTGTCTGCACCACTATTCTGCTCCATCCTCTGTCTGCATCACGCTTCTGTTCCGCCTTCTGTCTGCACCACTCACATGCTTACTTAGCAAGTTGAAAAGCCATCAGAGCTAAGACTCCATTCACACTTATAGGACTCCCAAGTTGCACCGACTTTGGAGTGCAACTTTGATGCAACTTTGGTTGGGTGCAACTTGGATATGAAGAACACACTGAGCCTGGGAACCTGAAAGAGGATCTTGAAAATAGGTCTGGGTGTTCCTCGTTGTGTGCGCTGTCTCTCTTCAAGCTTAACCAACTTGGATACGAATTTGGCTTTGACCAATGATAATGGACAACTGTTGAACTAATGTTGCATTGTATAACATTCAGGTACGACTTTCAACTTTTGAGGGTTACCATTGAAGTCTATGGGCCTCAAATTGCATGAAAGTCGGACCAAAGTCGTGCATGAACTTTAAGTCGCACATATATGAATGGTTATCATTGGAAAACATGGGGAACGACTTTTCATGCCACTTTTTGATGTCCACGAGTGTGAATGGACCCCTAATCTGAAAGTAAGTAAAGCCGGAGTTTAGTGCTCCATTCCTGAGTGGAGATATCATGGTTGCCCTTATTTTGTGGATGGTTTTTTCGAATGAAAGAATCCAGAAGAGTGGAGATTGGCTTGGCGTTCCCATTCATCTTCTATCTTCAGCCTATGGTTGGGGTTTCATCCTCCTGTGTACCATTAGATCCCTTTCACACCAAGGCGCTTCAAAAATGCCCTAAAACGCCTTAGCGTTATTACCGCGTTTTTACAGAGTTTTAGGGGCGTTAGCGGTAAAATAAACGCAATGCTGCAGGCGTTTTAACAGCGTTTTTCAAGCGTTATTGAAGCATGGGCGTCAAAGAACAACCCCACCTCCCTACATCACTTCCTGTGTACTTCCTGGTATCTCGTTGAGGTGAAAGAGGGTAAATAAAGAAGATGGAGTTCATGGAGCTGTTTTTGTTATTTGTGCTACTCTATTGGGAGCATATCCACCAACAGAGGCAGCACCGTCGCTATTGGGTTCATCCATCCTCCAAGCGCACACCTCAATTGGACAATTTGCATTGCTATACGAGGACTTGAGAGTGCACCCAGACAAGTTCAAAAATTATACTCGGATGAGCATTGCAACGTAAGTATCTATATCCTAATCCCACTCCCACATCCCTAACCCTAACCCCACTCCCACTAGTCCCAAATCCCTAACCCTAATCCTGCTCCCACTAGTCCCAAATCCCTAACCCTAACCCCACTTCCACTAGTCCCAAAACCAAAACCCTAACCCTAATCCCGCTCCAACTGGTCCCAAATCCCTAACCCTAATTGCGCTCCCACTAGTCCCAAAACCCTAACCCTAATCCCAACCCTAATCCCGCTTCCACTAGTCCCAAAATCCTAACCCTAATCCCAACCCTAATCCTGCTCCCACTAGTCCCAAATCCCTAACCCTAACCCTAATCCCACTTCCACTAGTCCCAAAACCAGAACCCTAACCCTAATCTGGCTCCCACTAGTCCCAAATCCCTAACCCTAATCCCACTTCCACTAGTCCCAAAACCAGAACCCTAACCCTAATCCGGCTCCCACTAGTTCCAAATCCCTAACCCTAATCCCACTTCCACTAGTCCCAAAACCAGAACCCTAACCCTAATCCGGCTCCCACTAGTTCCAAATGCCTAACCCTAATCCCACTTCCACTAGTCCCAAAACCAGAACCCTAACCCTAATCCCGCTCCCACTAGTCCCAAATCCCTTTGATGGTCTGTGTAATGATTCTGACCTTCCCACAATTTCATTCCTGTTGTTGTAGATGCTCTAATTTCTGCTTGCATGTTTACCTTTTTGTGAGATCATGTGACTTTTCTACAACTCGGGGCGGATTATAGGCGTTTTTCAGGCGTTTTTACAGCGTTTTCAATTCATTTCAATGGAGAGGGGCGTTTTTGAAGCCCTTTTTTCAACGCCCAAAAGCTGCTCCAAAGATGCTGCTTGCAGGACTTTTCTCAACGCCCCGCCAGCGCAACGCCTCGGTGTGAGAGGGTCCATTGAGATGCATGGAGAGCGTTTTATGAGCGTTTTAAAACGCGTTTAAAAACGCTGCAAAAAACGCCTTGGTGTGAAAGGGGTCTTAAGAAAATTTATGATTCTTAACAAAATAATTAATTTTTTTCCTGGGGTCAAACAGATCTGCCCGCGTGTTCAATGACCAGCGGTAAAACGCGGTTCAGCTGGCAATTTCTCCAAAACTGCTAAATCACAGCAAAGTAACTTCGGAACTTTTTTTTTTTTTCCCTTCCGAATAATATATAAACTTTAAATGTATGGTTTTAGTTGTCCTTTAAATTCCGGGGAACTTTTGCCTACACGCTCATGGATGCTACAGGCTGTTCTTTGACTTGAATTTTAATTCTCCTGGATTTTATTTGCAAGGAGGTGAGTTGTAAAGCCAGGCTGTAGCTCGGAGCTCAGACGGAGTTTTACAGGAAGTGACTGTCTCAGCTAACAAAGCCATTTACAGAAAGGCAAAGCTCCCAGCATTGCAGAGATATAGATGTGATTTTTTTTTTTTTTTCGGCAAAAGAATAGTGCCCTGGGTGAAATATGAGGTGGATTAGTAGGACAATAGCAAGTTTCTGCATATGCCTGGAATCTTACTACCAGCAGCTTGTTTGCTCACGTCTGAGCTGGCCCAGCTGATGTGGAGAATAAATATTAATACTGTCTTAAAAAGTAATAAAGATTCCGCCGGAATTCTATCCTACTGATAACTTCATCAATGTTTCCCAGGTGAAGGCATTGGGGAGACGACTGAAATAGAAAATGCTGCATAAATAAAACCATTTTATCTATCCCTCTATTTTCTTCGGCAATAATAAGGTTTTTTTTTTTTTTCTTTTTTAGTTCTAGGTATAAAATGAAAGAGAAACGTATAGCGGGAAAAAAAAAAAAAGACAGGGAAAAAAAAAAAAAGACAATGAGATGAGAAATATTCCAGTTTATAGGTAGAAACCCTCTGAAACAATTTTTATATTTGATAGATAGAGGATTGTAGACTGGCTTAACTGCACTGTATGCTTTCTGAAACCAAACGTGATGATCTCTGTAACAGAATATATGTCTGACAAGCAAGGACAAAGCAACAGACAAAGAGGTTTGGATCTGTTGGAAAACATTTAATAGAAGAAAAGAGGACATATGTTGTAATAGGGACCAAGAACTATAGGCATATCTATAAAGAAACAAGGTTAAGCTTGTAGGCAGAGCAGATGCAGTCTCTTTTCTTCACTGCAGATGGCGCTGCAGAGGGAGAGGAAATCGCATTGTTCCTCTATGGTTTCCTGGGGCAGTAATCCGGTTAGATGATGACAGCTCGTGTGGATCCGGCAGCCATCTTTGGTCAAGCAGAGGATATTTAAGACCCTGGCTCCTGAGTTTGGCACTCATTTAGCCATAGCTTCTAATTCTCCCTGATTTCGAGGGACTGCCCCTGATTTGGAACAAAGCCCCTCTTTCCCCCTCATTTGTCCCTCATTTTGGTCTGATCTACAGTATCTCACAGAAGTGAGTACACCCCCACATTTTTGTAAATATTTTATTATATCTTTTTATGTGACAACACTGAAGAAATGACACTTTGCTACAATGTACAGTAGTGAGTGTACAGCTTGTATAACAGTGTAAATTTGCTGTCCCCTCAGAATAACTCAATACACAGCCATTAAATGTCTAAATCGCTGGCAACAAAAGTGAGTACACCCCTAAGTGAAAATGTCCAAATTGGGCACATTTAGACATTTTCCCTCCCCGGTGTCATGTGACTCGTTATTGTTACAAGGTCTCAGGTGTGAATGGGGAGCAGGTGTGTTAAATTTGGTGTTATCGCTCTCACTCCCTCATACTGATCACTGGAAGCTCAACATGGCACCTCATGGCAAAGAACTCTCTGAGGATCTGAAAAAAAGAATTGTTGTAAAGATGGCCTAGGCTTACAAAAAGATTGCCAAGACCCTGAAACTGAGCTGCAGCACGGTGGCCAAGACCATACAGCAGTTTAACAGGACAGGTTCCACTCAGAACAGGCCTCGCCAGGGTTGACCAAAAAAGTTGAGGTCATGTGCTCAGGGTCATATCCAGAGGTTGTCTTTCGTAAATAGACGTATGAGTGCTGCCAGCATTTCTGCAGAGGTTGTAGGGGTGGGGGGTCAGCCTGTCAGTGCTCAGACCATACGCCGCACACTGCATCAAATTGGTCTGCATGGCTGTCATCCCAGAAAGAAGCCTCTTCTAAGGCTGAAAGCCCTCAAACAGTTTTCTGAAGACAAGCAGACTAAGGACATGGATTACTGGAACCATGTCCTGTGGTCTGATGGGACCAAGATAAACTTATTTGGTTCAGATGGTGACAAGCGTGTGTGGGGGCAACCAGGTGAGGAGTACAAAGACAAGTGTGTCTTGTCTACAGTCAAGCATGGTGGTGGGAGTGTCATGGTCTGGGGCTGCATGAGTGCTGCCGGCACTGGGGAGCTACAGTTCATTGAGGGAACCATGAATGCCAACATGTACTGTGACATACTGAAGCAGAGCATGATCCCCTCCCTTCGGAGACTGGACCGCAGGGCAGTATTTCAACATGATAACAATCCCAAACACACCTCCAAGAGGACCACTGCCTTGCTAAAGAAGCTGAGGGTAAAGGTGATGGACTGGCCAAGCATGTCTCCAGACCTAAACCCTATTGACCATCTGTGGGACATCCTCAAACAGAAGGTGGAGGAGCACAAGGTCTCTAACATCCACCAGCTCTGTGATGTCATCATGGAGGAGGGGAAGAGGACTCCAGTGGCAACCTGTGAAGCTCTGGTGACCTCCGCGCCCAAGAGGGTTAAGGCAGTGCTGGAAAATAATGGTGGCCAAACAAAATATTGACACTTTGGGCCCAATTTGGACATTTTCACTTAGGGGTGTACTCACTTTTGTTGCCAGCGGTTTTGACATTAATGGCTGTGTGTTGAGTTATTTTGAGGGGACAGCAAATTTACACTGTTATACAAGCTGTACACTCACTACTTTACATTGTAGCAAAGTGTCATTTCTTCAGTGTTGTCACATGAAAAGATAGAAGAAAAGATTTACAAAAAATTGAGAGGTGTACTCACTTTTGTGAGATACTGTATATGGTTATATATAAAATGCAATTTTTATCTTTCAAAAAGTGTTTCCCAGTGCTAAACCTTTCATCCAATTTCTTTTATTTTCATACATATTTTTATTGTTTTTTCAAGAAAGGAAATTATTACAAAGTTTACATATACTGTATAAAAATTGTATCAGTTGAAAACATACAGATATAAAGGAACAGTCAAAATGGAATGAAATAATACATTGAATAAGTGTCATTTAAAAAAAAGAAAAAAAGTGGCCCTTTAAAAAAGCCATTTAAAAGTGATCTTGTGGCAAATCTGCCGCAGAGACCACTATTATCGGAAACCGGACCGCCAGCTGAACAAGAAGATACCGGAGTTATGGCAGCTAGCTGCTGCCATAACAATGATACCCCCCTTTCAAATTAAGGACGTATATCGGCGTGTGGCGGTCCGGAAGTGGTTAAGGGGGCATGGCAGGGTGTGTGTCATAAGTCTACATACTTTTGCTAATAGGTGTCCCTCGTTCCCATCTCAAAACGTTTTGAGGTATGATTTAGCACGTGGGCAGTGTAGACATACAGTAGGTGACCGCGATATTGTGTCAATCTCGACAATAACATCGGCGAGATTTGAAATCCTGCGAGCCCCGTCTAGGGAGCCAGCGTCGAGCTGGCTCGCTGATCGGGAAAGGAAAACTTTTTTTCCTTTCACGATGAGCGACAGGCAGTGCTGACAGCTGTCTGGTATGAATCCTGAGGGGGAACGCCGCGCCAAATTTTAAATGAAAAAAACGGCCTGGGTTTCCCCCCCAGGGGCATACCAGACCCTTAGGTCTGGTATGGATTTTAAGGGGAACCCCCTACGCCGAAAAATGGGTGTCCCCCCAAAATCCATACCAGACCCTTATCCGAGCACGCAGCCCGGCAGGTCAGGAAAGGGGGTAGGGACGAGCGAGCGCCCCCCTCCTGAGCCGTACCAGGCCGCATGCCCTCAACATGGGGGGTGGTTGCTTTGGGGGAGGGGGGCGCCCTGCAGGGCCCTTCTTCCAGCTCTTTTGCTAGCGGGGGCCCGGTCTTCTGTCGCTGTCCGGTTCTTCTCCGGTATCTTCTGCCGGACTCCCCTGCTATCTTCTTCCAGCTTTTTGCTAGCGGGGGCCCGGTCTTCTGCGCTGTCTTGTCCCCTCTTCTCTTCTTCCGATATTGACACAACGCTTTCTCCCACTGGAATGCTGTGTGCGAGCTGCGCAACCATTTATATAGGCGGTGACCCCACCCCCTTGTGACGTCACAGTCCCAGCATGCGCAGGGACTCTGGCATCATAAGGGGGCGTGGTCGACCACACCCCCTTATGCCGCTCACTTGTCCCCACCCCCTTTCTTGACCAGCCGGGCTGCGTGCTCGGATAAGGGTCTAGTATGGATTTTGGGGGGACCCCCACGCCCATTTTTTAGCATAGGGGGTTCCCCTTAAAATTCATACCAGACCTAAGGGCCTGGTATGCCCCTGAGGGGGAACCCACACCGTTTTTTTCATTTAAAATTTGGCGCGGCGTTCCCCCTCAGGATTCATACCAGACAGCTGTCAGCACTGCCTGCCGCTCATCGCGAAAGGAAAAAAAAGTTTTCCTTTCACGATCAGAGAGCCAGCGCGACATGCACAGTACAATGTCGCCAAGAACCAGCGCGATGGGATCGCACTGGAAACACAATCTTGCGGTCAGGTACTGTAGGTCACCTGTCTGTCAGGGACAGTAATAGCGGCAGAGAAAGGTTGCAGACCAGTAGGAAAAGCATTCGAGATAGCAAGCAATTGGGCTGCAAGTTTGAAAATGACTGGCTAAGCTCTTGCTGGACTTGCCGGGCTTCACAAGTTTCTTGCACAATTGCAGCGAGTCCACGTTGCATGACTCCGGATAAACTTTCTTTGCAGACATTCTGAAAGTCTGCTGCAAGTTGTGGTTCAGTTATGTGGTGCAATATAGTCATCCCACCACAGGGGGTCACTGTAACTTGCAGAGCTCTTGCTGTAGACTCACCACTGCAACTTTACTCTTGCTAGAGACTTGCCATAAAAATTTGCTACAAATTGGAAAAGTGTCAACTAGAACTTGTGCTTCAAGTGCACAACTTGCCAGTGAAAATGTGCAGCAAGTTAACAAGATTTACAATTCAACACTGCCACAAATTTGTGACAAGTTATCCTTGCTGTCTGGGATAGGGATCCATTACTATTCCTGGAAACCTCTTGGCTTGGGCCCAAAAGGTCGTGCAAAATGCAGCAGCCACAGCCTGTGTAGAAACACCTTCCTCTTGCCAGCATGCTGCAGAGGACTTGTTGCTTTCTGTGTGGAAACAGTGGTCTCTCTGCAGAGTTAGAGCACTCCAATGAGCAAAACCCATGCTCAGTACCGACCTGCTGCACTAGTTGTGATTCAGCAGGGGGGGGTGTTGATCCTCTGAATAGAGTCTGCTCCTTAACCAGTTCCCAGCCGGGCTGTATCAAGATGACGCTGGCGGGATCCTCTCATGGACCGGGGTGGACATCATATGGCATCCTCCCAGGATCGTGCCCTGCGCTGCAGGGGGGGGGGCCGCGCAGTGTCACGATCCGTCACTGGCTGTGTCCGGTGAACACAGTCAATGACTGATCACTGTACCGGCCCACTGCCGGTACCATGTGACCGCTGTAACCAATCACAGCAGGTCACATGACAGTTGTAAACAATGAATGGCTTCCTTTCAAGCCATCCATTGTATACAATTGTGTTGCTAGCTGTGATTAGTCAGTGTGATCACATGGTACCGACTGGGCCAATCACAGCCCATCTGTACCATGTGATTAGCTCTGGCCAGTCACAGCTAATCACAACAAAACAAACTGAATAAACTGATTTCATTCAGTAAAATGCTTGCATATATACAAACATAATGTGTAAAAAAAAAAATACTGACCACTTCCCCAGAGTAGTACAATGTTACTATGGTAACATTATATTGCTCTGTCACATTATGATAAAGAAAAAAAAAAAAAATATATATATATATATAAATATATATATATATATATTTTTTTTTTTTTGTTTTGTTTTTTTGTTTTTGTACTGTCACACATTTGATTTGATGCACCTGGAATGCATTTAGCCAATTTAAACTGAATTATTAATTATTATTGTCATAGTCATTAGGCAGCTATTCCTATATATGGCATCCTAAATGTAGCGAGATCCCGGGGCCCCTGGGGCCTAATGGTGACCTCCAGAGTTAGGGACAGCTGACATCCTTCTATGTAGAGTGCGTTACGAGGCATGGTGGGTGTAATGCAAGGTAAATTTATGGGCGCCAGACACGTCTTGAATGCAAAGAGATTTATATTCTCTTGAACATAACTAGGGGAGAGAGGGTTAGGGCCAGGACACCCTTTAGTAGTTGCATTGTTAATTTGGCAGACTCCGAGACTTCTATAGGTAGACAGCCATGCAGGGAAAGACACCCAGCAGGATGCCACATCTGCATGAGTAGGATCGCTGTCTCTTATGGTAACAGTCTTATAACAGTTTCTAACACAAGTTGTAACAAACTCCATTACTTCTTCTACAATCTCCTCTTGTAGTTCTTCACTCCACTGAGCTCCCAGTCTCTCTCACTAGACTTGCTGATCCATTATCACTGGATCTCCTGAGCTCTTCCAACCTTCACACACAGTATCTTCCTCAAGTGTCAACCCCGCGTCCCTGCTGGGTCCCTGGCATGGCACTTACAGGTACTCCTCAAACGTCACCCCACTGGCCTACTTGGTCCCTGGCTTGGCACACAAGACTGCTCTGCAAGCATCTCCTCAGCAGGCTGGGCCCCTGGCTTGACACCTGCTGAAGTTTCCCGCTTCTTCACTGTCCCCGGTTGGTGAGAATACTGCTCCGGTATTTGCTTCAGCTACTCACAGTGGTCCCTGGTAACAAGGTGGATGATCCCTTAGTGGTGACAGATTCCCCTCTACCTCCGACCACGACATGTTCTCCGTCTGGCAGAACCGTCACTTTTGGTTGGACTGCAAGCCGCAATGCCAACCCTGCGCTGCTCTCTTGCTTCTTGATAGGCCCCTCAGACAACCTAGTAGCCAGATGTCCCCATAATGGGCCTCAGGCTCTGGCCTAGCAGCCCGGGGCAGTAAAACACATGTCAACCCAGACAACCGACCAGGTGGCACAGAACCTCGATCACCTGACTCCACCCCAATAAATAGGTTCTCCCAGCAGGCCAAGGGAATATAGAAAACCCCTGCCCATTGGCTGAGATACCCCATATACTCCTAATCTGTCCTTGCAATGCCCTTGTCTTATATAATGTCACCAGGTACCCCGACCACCTAACATCAGAAGAGAGAAGTGCAGCAATTCCAGAATTAGAGCGAAGTCAGTTGACCCCCTAGCAATTGGGCAAGGCAACTATCACTTGGCAAATAAATTTAAGAGCAACCCTGCCTAAACATCAGGGTGCTACATCAATATTTTCATCTGCAATGCATTTCTAAAAAAGGGGCATATCATAAAATGGTGAATCTGACATTCATCTTCTTCCGTTTTTCTTAACCACTTCCTGCCCACCGGCCGTCAAATGACAACTCTCATTTGGGTGGATGTAATATGACGGCCCTCCAGAACGACCGCTCTCGCGCGCCCCTGGGGGCGCGCATTGCGGCGATCAGTGGTGTGGTGTGTCAGTGTGACACACTGCTACACCGATCTCGGTAGAAGGCTGACGGAGGGTCTTTACTACGTGATCAGCCATGTCCAATCATGGCTGATCACAATGTAAACAGGAAGAGTCGTTGATCGGCTTTTCCTCACTCGTGTCTGACAGACGCGTGTAGAGGAGAGCTGATCGGCTGCTCTCCTGACAAAAGGGGGGTCTGTGCTGATTGTTTATCAGCGCAGCCCCCCCTCGGATGCCCACCCAGGACCACTAGGATGCTGCCAGGACCACCAGGGATTGCCACTACACTGGACCACCAGGTATGCCACCCTAGACCACCAGGGAAATGCCAATCAGTGCCCAGGTAGCTGCCAATCAGTGCCCTTCCCCAATGCCTGCCAGTGCCATCAGTGATGCATATCAATGCCATCTATCAGTGCCGCATATCAGTGTCCATCAGTGCCCATCAGTGCCCAGCTGTGCCGCCTATCAGTGCTACCCACAAGTACCCATCAGTACAGCCTTTCAGTGCCCATCAGTGTCGCCTATCGGTGTCCATCAGTGCCCACCAGTGCCACCCATGAGTGCCCATCAGTGCCACCTATCAATGCCCATCAGTGCTGCATATCTGTGCCACCCATCAGTGCCGCCTACCAGTGTCCATCAGTGCCGCCTATCAGTGCCCGTCAGTGCCACCTCATTGGTGCCACCTCAGCGGTGCTGCCTTATCAGTGCCCGTCAGTGCCGCCTTATCAGTGCCCATCAGTGAAGGAGAAAACTTACTTATTTACAAAATTTTATAACAGAAACAAAAGAAAAACTTTTTTTATTTTCAAAATTTTAGGTCTTTTTTATTTGTTTGCCAATAATTAAAAAACGCAGAGGTGATCAAATACAACCAAAAGAAAGCTCTATTTGTGGGAACAAAATGATAAAAATTCTGTTTGGGTACAGTGTTGCATGACCGCGCAATTGTCATTTAAACAGCGACAGCACTGATAGCTGAAAATTGGCCTGGGCAGGAAGGGGGTGTAAGTGCCCGGTATTGAAGTAGTTAATGACAGTATTTGATTCTCCACCAAAGAATGTTCAGTAAACATCACATTCACCACTTTATAAATAGACTCCAAAGTGTGCGAAATCCCCATATGATGGCAGATGAAAAAAAAGATAATACACTAAATGTTCTATTTACATGACTGCAAGCTACTGTCGTCTTTTATTATCAAGGAAGCCAAAGGATCCTTGCATTGCCCTTCAAAAATAATCCACTGATGGGAAGACTTATGCATACAAACAAATAGGCTCAAATCCTTTTTGCATGTATGGAGCATTCATATTTATCTGAGCAAAAAGATCCTCACCAAACTGTTCTTGGATGGTTGGGAGAAGTTGCTCTCGGAGGATGTTTTTGTACCATTCTTGATTCTTAGGCAAAATTGTGAGTGAGCCCCCCACTCCCTTGGCTGAGAATCGACCCCACACATGAATGGTCTCAGGATACTTTACTGTTGGCCTGACACAGGACTGGTGGTAGTGCTCACCTTTTCTTCTCTGGACAAGGTTTTTTTTGGATGCTCCAAAAAATCGGGAAGGGGATTCATCAGAGAAAATGACTTTACTCCAGTCCTCAGCAGTCCAATCCCTGTAACTTTTTGCAGAATATCAGTCTGTCCCTGATTTTTTTCCTGAAGAGAAGTGGCTTCTTTGCTGCCCTTCTTGATACCAGTCCACCCTCCAAAAGTCTTCTCCTCGCTGTATGTGCCGATGTCCTCACACCTGCCTGCTGCCATTCCTGAGCAAGCTCTGCACTGGTGGTGCCCCCCCCGATCCCGCAGCTGAACCAACTGTAGGAGACGGCCCTGGCGCTTGCTGGACTTTCTTGGGCGCCCTGAAGCCTTCAGAAATGCGGTGGAAATTTTTTTTATGGGAATAAGTTAATTTTCATGGCCAAGAGGGACTTTGCAATTAATTGCAATTCATCTGATCACTCTTCATAACATTCTGGAGTATATGCAAATTGCAATTATAAAACTGAGGCAGCAGACTTTATGAAAATTAATATTTGTGTCATTCTCAAAACTTTTGGCCACGGCTGTATACCCAAAATTGGGAACATCATTTATATGCAGCAAAAACTTGCACTTAAACACCTTGTAGGCAGGTGCAGGTTTTCCTCTGTCCAGTAGATGACGCTGTGGGATTGTACCGGTGGGATGGAGCCTTCATGAGAAACTGTCCCCTCCTGGACTCCAGTTGTGTCACAGAGGTACCAGCTGTTTGATTGAATGCTGAATTTTCAAGTGACCTCTGGCAGCCACCTTAGTGTGGGACATTATAAAATAGGGTATCTGCATCATTCTGGCATGCCTGGAAGGTTAGGGACAGAGACCTGCTTGCTAGGGAGAGTAAATAGCGTAGGAAGAGGTCCCTGGCAAGTAAGGTCAGCTTAGGGAAAACTCCGGTATCTGGACTAGTGAAATGGGTCTCGTCTCAGCATGCCGCAATCCAACACCCCTCCAGCGGAAGATGTCCTCCGGTAAAAGGGCCAAGCCTGGTGATACTGTACAAATACCACACGCTAATTGCCTAAATGCCATTGCCTATAGGAGCTGTCTTTATTAAGTGCTGCTAACCTAAATACAATATACAAGATCATTTACAACATCAAGCACTGTGTGTGGGAACCATAGGCCTAGGCCTCGCCTACAACCTCACAATAAGATCCAGTTCTAGCTCTCTAGCAGCTACTGCATGTCTGCCTGGGGAGTGTGCTTATAGGCAGGAGCAGTCTACTTTTTGTGACTGCAGGTGGCGCTCTTCCACAGTGACCTGTATCTGGAGAGGATGTCAGAAGGAACAAAGTTCCTCTATGGTTTCATGGGTCACTGGGAAAGCAATATGGTTGGTTGCTGCCACCCCATGTGACTCTGGCAGCTATCTTGGGTCAGGCAGAGCCTATTTAAGGCCCTGGCTCCCAGGATTGTTGAGATTTTACTTTTACGTTTTGGTAAACTAGGGACGGGCACACCACCTGTTGGGTCAGCACTAGCGGCAGGGAAAGGTTCCTTAGGAGGAGGGAAAGCATAGGGCAGCAACTTCTTTAGACATTATTCCGCTTGGGCATAAGACGGAGGGGCTGGTCAGTCCAGCTAATACCCGCTTCTCTTCACACTACTGGAAACCGTGAGTGTACACAGTTGGGTAGCCTTCCCACCGGGTTTGTTGTGAACTGTTGCTGTACTATGCCAATACAAGTTTTCCATTGCACCCAATTGTGTGAATTATTGCCTCCGCACCACGCTGCACCCCACCTACATACTGAATCCACAGAAGTCCAAACTCTGGGGGGTGAGTTTTGAGAAGCACTTAGGATACAAGTTCATATCACTAACGAGTTGGCTGTATTTGAGGCTCTTAACAATAAATGTTTCAAAAAGACCTCCGAGTGATACGAACTTTTGCAATAGGCTCTCCTCAATACTCAACCCAGAGACTATCATCTGCAGAGTTCTCTCTTTGTCACGATCAGAGAGGTAACAGTCTAGGACCAGAATAAGCTCTACATACACTTTGCCTTTGTTACGGATCAGCTGCCTTGAAAGAAGACACACTCCATTGTATTTCCATCAGAACCAAGCCTTACTTCTGGGTATTGTGGAGCGCCTAGTGCATAAGTTCACATCACTCAGAGGTCTTTTTAAAACATTTATTGGTTAGGAGCATCAAATGCAGCCAAGTCGCTTGTGGCATCACATACACATCAGACAGAAGTTTAAAGGGGAACTTTACCATCTAGGCAGCAGGACTGGATACAAACCTTATTACAGCAGATTGCTGGGAACTAGTAAAACGTTAAGTGTTATCGTTATATTGGTTTCCTTCTAATAACCTCAACTCAAAACTATGTTGTGGAGCTTTGAAATAGTAAAGGATACGTCTGCCCGAAACTGAAAACCCCTGGTTAGATTTTGGCAAGATGGAGCAAATTTTAGACTCCTAGTCTGTGGATGGGTGCAGCAGCAAAAACACACAATCAGTCTGGATGCAATCGAAAGAACTTGTATTGAAGTCAATGGAAAACAGTTTGAAACAAGCCGGTGGAAGGAAGGCCAACTTGGAACACTCATGGACGACAGCAGCATGTAGCGAAGCAGGTCACAGCCAAGCTGCAGCCTGACTGGTCCAAGCCCAATTGGGGAAGTTTCCAGGAAAAGTGGAGGGTCCCTATGCTTTCCCTACTCATCTGGAAGCTTTCCCTGCCACTAGTACTGCCCCTTACAGATGGGTGATCTGTCCCTACATACCCACATGCTAAATGCGTGCTAAACTCAAGAGCCAGGATCTTAAACAGACTTTGCCTGACCCAAGATGGCCACCAAAGTCACATGGGCTGTCAGCATCCAACCAGATGACTGCCCTAGTGACCCAGAAAACTATAGAGCTTCCTCTCCCTCTGCACTGCCCCACCTGAAGTGGAGAAAATAGACGGCACCTGACAACAAGCTAGTTAAGCCACCTGGATTGTGACTTCTGCTAACGAGTAGTATAGAGCAGTGTTTCTCAACCCTTTTTCAGTCAAGGCATCCTTTAAAACCATGCACAATCTTAAGACACCCCATTCTAAAATGTAGAAAACAAAACTTATAGTTTTTTCACATCACAGCAGCATCCACACAGCTGGGCCACCCAACATTAGAGGTTATTTATTTTTCCACCTTTGGACACTGGTACTGACCAGTATTCTAGCATTTCTCCTCTCCCTCAGTTTTTCTTGCTCACTCAGCTAAAATGACCCCAGTGCTGACCGAGAGGAGCAGGAGATGGGGCAAACAAGGATGCTGTGCATGTGCCTGGCACCCCTCTTAACAACCAATGGTTGTAAGGATGTTGGCGGCTGGCCCACACAATGCCCAAGGATGTCATGCTGCACAATTAAAACCTGGGGCTTGGTGTAACAAAAAGTCAGGTGTTTCCAACTCTTTGTGGGCAATTAGGCATTTTTCCAAGGCAATGAAGAAGAAGAATCAGGAGGCACCCCAGGGTGCCGCGTTGTGATTGAAAAAGGCTGGTATAGACAGTATTATCATAATAGTTTAACTGGCAGTATCTCACAAAAGTAAGTACACCCCTCACATTTTTGTAAATATTTTATTATATCTTTTCATGTGACAACACTGAAGAAATGACACTTTGCTACAATGTAAAGTAGTGAGTGTACAGCTTGTATAACAGTGTAAATTTGCTGTCCCCTCAAAATAACTCAACACACAGCCATTAATGTCTAAACCGCTGGCAACAAAAGTGAGTACACCCCTAAGTGAAAATGTCCAAATTGGGCCCAAAGTGTCAATATTTTGTGTGGCCACCATTATTTTCCAGCACTGCCTTAACGCTCTTGGGCATAGATTTCACCAGAGCTTCACAGGTTGCCACTGGAGTCCTCTTCCACTCCTCCATGACGACATCACGGAGCTGGTGGATGTTAGAGACCTTGCGCTCCTCCACCTTCCATTTGAGGATGCCCCACAGATACTCAATAGGCTTTAGGTCTGAAGACGTGCTTGGCCAGTCCATCACCTTTACCCTCAGACTCTTTAGCAAGGCAGTGGTCGTCTTGGAGGTGTGTTTGGGGTCGTTATGTTGGAATCCTGCCCTGTGGCCCAGTCTCCGAAGGGAGGGCATCATGCTCGGCTTCAGTATGTCACAGTACATGTTTGAACTGTAGCTCTCCAGTGCCGGCAGCACTCATGCAGTTCCAGACCATGACTCTCCCACCACCATGCTTGACTGTAGGCAAGACACACTTGTCTTTGTACTCCTCACCTGGTTGCCGCCCCACACGCTTCACACCATCTGAACCAAATAAGTTTATCTTGGTCTCATCAGACCACAGGACATGGTTCCAGTAATCCATGTCCTTAGTCTTCTTGTCTTCAGCAAACTGTTTGTGGCTTTTTTTGTGCATCATCTTTAGAAGAAGCTTCCTTCTGGAATGACAGCCATGCAAAATGCAAAACCTGTTTTTTCCACTCATGACATCTCAGAGCCCCTCAACCTGCATAAATAAAAACCTGGGTAACAGCTAACCCTTCTGACACCATGACACTAATATGACAAGGCGCAGGACTGTCACAGTAGACAACATCGGGAGCTAAAACATCACAGAAAAGTAGTCACCTTTTTCCCTCCCAAGTCTCTACAAAGCCTCTGGGCTCTGGAACTCATGGCAGGTGTTAAAAAATCCTGGGGAAAAAATGCAAAACCTCTTTTCTCTACTCAAAATAGACATCCTAGAGCCCCTCAGCCTGCATTAGGGAGAATCCTGGGTGACATCTAACCCTTCTGACACCATGACAAGTTGCAGAACTGTCACAATAGACATTAGTGGAAGCTACAACATCACAGAAAATTAAAACCACCTTTATCCTTCCTAAGTCTCTTCAAATTCTCCAGGCTCCAGAACCCAATATAGGTGTTACCAATCCTTGGAAAAAATGCAAAACCTCTTTTCTCCACTCAAAACAGACATCACAGAGCCCCCAGCCTGCATAAGGTAAGAACCCTGGGTGACATCAAACCCTTCTGACACCGTGACAAGGCTCGCTAATGTGACAAGGCGTAGCACTGTCGCAGTAGACATCATCGGGAGCTACAACATCACAGAAAAGTAAAGTCACCCGGCAGTTATATAGAAAAGCGTAGACAAAGACAAAACAATATATACCAGTCTGGATCTATGCCACTACATAGTCTCTGCTGTGAGTTGACTGTCACTTCGGTATCTTAATTGGGCTCTGCTCAAATGTAGTTTCATCCGTGTGAAATGCAAATGCACAAATCTAAATAAAGCATGTCCATTTTGTTTGGTAACATGGCAATTATTATCAGCTTAAGCAAGATCATACTGCTGCACAGCATGTGTTTACAGTAAAGAATAATACATGCTGGTGACTGCATGTATTAGATAGTTGTTTTATTCTCTATGAGTATTTGGAAAGGCAACGCCGCTCGCTTGTTTACTCAGAAAGATTTCTCCCTAAACAGATACACTTTTCTTTACCTGGAGAGTATAGAAAGGCTAAAACTGGACCACTGATCCTGTACGGGACAGGTATGGGCCCTGAGCTTCAAACCACTTTGGTCCTATTAGAATCCACATTACGTCACTTGCGTCATATTGCAGGCTTTTAATAGTAAAAGGGTCTTCCATTAAACATTCTTCCAATGGGCAATGGATGGAAAAATAAAAGCAAGCTTTCTTGAATCCAGACCAGATAGGGGCCCCAGACATCAATGTCTCAGAAGGCGCTACTAGCCACAAGACACCTTTCTTATGGATGTTGGTAAGCCAACTGCTGATATCTGGGTGGCACAGGGGTGTAGTGGCTGGAAGGTTAATTGGATCCTGTCTAAATTGGCTCTAGTATGTGTGTGTATGTATGAATGTGAGTTCAGGACCTCACATTGTAAGCTCCTTGAGGGCAGGGACTGATGTGAATGTACAATGTATATGTAAAGTGCTGTTTAAATTGACGGTGGTATATAAGTACCTTAAAAAAATAAAAATATCCACCAGGAACTTCCTAGTGAGGGAGATACAGACTCACACCACCACAGGACAGCTGGACATCTTCCCACCAAGTTCCTCCTGGTTCTCTCCAGTGAGCATCCTCCTGAATCAACTTGATCCCGGGACAATGGGTCTGCACCCCCCCCCCCCCTCCAGCTAAGCCTAGCTGGGACCTCTGTGTCTTCACAAAGACTTCTCTAACACTAACACACAAGGTCTCCTCCTGCAGGACTGGACCCAGGAACACTGCTCTTGCTGCTCAGGAATCAGACCATTTATGGGCTGTCTCTCCCCCTTCTGAGCAAGCCTCCCCCAGGGATTGGCTGAAGCTCCATAAATATTCAGTCTGCCTGTTCTGCTCTCCCTCCCACTAAGCTTCTAGAAGCGTCTAGAAGACAGGGGGAAGCAGTAGAATAGCAGCCTGTGAAACACTGGCAAGTCCTAAACAATCAACCCCTGCTCCACTGACTACAGAGGAATTAAACAGGGGCGGCCCGTCCATTAATTTGAAAACCTGCTAGCCAACATTCGTCTGTTGAAAATGCGACAACAATTGTCCAATTTAGCGTACAAATGGTTGGATTTGCCGCCCACAGCCTGTCATCACAAATTTCCCACCGGAAAATTCGATCGTGTGTACGCGGCTTTAGGGATTAAACTCTCCTCCTCCACTGATCTGAATGAGAGTAGAAGTTTAATTGCTCAACAATTGTTTTGTTAGGAGATTCTCCGGAACATTTTCCCTTTTAAGTATTCCCTAAGGGGTTAATCTTAGCAGACTACTCTCCTAACAATCGTCTACCAATCTCCTGCAGTAGCACAAAGCAGCATTTTTTTTTTTGCAGTCTCTGAGATCAAAAATAGCCCATGAAACCCTACCCTTAGCGGGTCTAAACAACACAGGACATCACTAATAGAGCAACTATTGAAAGGGCAATGCCGGTAATGTCTTTTCAGAGGCATGAAAGGACGGCGGAACTTCCAGTGATACTCTCCACATGGACTGAAGAGGAGAAAATAAAAAGATTTGTCTTGAGTTGACCCTACACAGAATGAGCTTTGTTCAGCAATAAGACACATTTGGTTCCTCTCTGGAAGACCAGGCCTTTTTCTGGCACTTTTTCTTTGCACGTTTAAATCAGTATTTTGTGCTAGAAAACTACTTATAAAACACTCAAATAAATAAATAAATACATAAAAAAAAAAAAAAAAAAATATATATATATATATATATATATATATATATATATAGAAAGAGAGAGAGAGAGAGAGATCTCTAAAGATTTCTCTCTCTCTCTCTCTCTCTAGATTTCTCTCTCTCTCTCTCTCTAGATTTCTCTCTCTCTCTCTCTCTCTCTCTCTCTAGATTTCTCTCTCTCTCTCTCTAGATTTCTCTCTCTCTCTCTAGATTTCTCTCTCTCTCTCTCTCTCTCTAGATTTCTCTCTCTCTCTCTTTCTCTCTCTCTCTCTCTCTCTCTCTCTCTCTCTCTCTCTCTCTCTCTCTCTCTCGATTTCTCTCTCTCTCTCTCTAGATTTCTCTCTCTCTCTCTCTCTCTCTCTCTCTCTCTCTCTCTCTCTCTCTCTCTCTCTCGATTTCTCTCTCTCTCTCTCTATGTATATATATAAAAAAAATTTTAGCAGGGACCCTAAGGAATAAAACAGCAATTGTTGCAGTTAGAGAGATAGAGATAGAGAGATATATAGATCTCTCTCTCTCTCTCTCTCTCTCTCTCTCTCTCTCTCTAGAGAGAGAGAGAGAGAGAAAAATCTATAGGGACATATCTCTCTTTCTCTCTCTCTCTCTCTCTCTCTCTCTCTCTCTCTATATATATATATATATATATATATATACACACATTTTTTTTAGCAGGGACCCTAAGGAATAAAACAGCAATTGTTGCAGTTTTTTATGTCACACAGTAGTTGCGCAGCATTTTTTTTCAAGGTAATTTTTTTGGAAAAAATAAATTTTAATGAATTAAAAAAAAAAAAAAAGTGTGTTGATGTTATGCCGAGTAAATAGATACCTAACATGTCATGCTTTTAAAATTGCGTGGAATGGCAACAAACTACGATACTTAAAAATCTCCATAGGCAACTTTTTAAACATCCGTGGCAATAACGCACAAGTTCGGCGTGAACACCGTTTACATATGCATGCGCGACTTATGTATATGACACTTCTGAGCATAGAGGGAAGGGTGCACTCTAATTTTTTTTTTCTTATTTTTTTATTTTTTTTTTTTTACACTGTCCCTGTAATATTTTTTTTTGATCACTTCTATTCCTATTACAAGGAATGTAAACATTCCTTGTCAGGGCCAGGGCAAGGGTTGGACCGGAGGGGCGGCTGCCCTGGGCACTGTGGCATAATGAGGCGGGGAGGCACCACAAGGAGATGGGGGGGGATTTGTGTTTTAAGGGGGAATTTGGGGGAAGGGCGGCTGGGGGTAAGTTCACCTCTATTTGCTCTATGGATGATGGTTATTCATCAATAAAAGAGATTGCATTGGAGTGCAGCCATCCAGCCCGTTTTTTTCTCTTCTCGTGTTCCTGTTTGCAGCAGGGCCTGCACCCATTTACGTAGAGGCAGTGGAGCAGCAGGGCAGGTGATGTGGTCCTGGAGCGGTGCTATCTTGTAGGGGGTAAGTATTGTTCTCGGAGTGGAAATTTGAGTGGGGGAGTGCTAAGAGTAGTGATTTAGGGGGGATTTGTGTTGGTAAGGGGAGAAGATTTGTGCTAGGATAGGATATTTGGGGGCAATTGAAGTAGAAGGGGAAATTTTAGGGGTAGAGGATTCGTAGTAGAAGGAGTTAATTTTTTGTTTGGGGGGGGGCAAAGATTTGTGTTGAGAGATATTTTAGAGGGGGGTGGGTGGATTTGTACTGGGAGGAGGGGGAATGTATGCTTAGAGGGTAAGCATGCAATTCGTGCTCAGTGTTTTTGCATGTTCGCCCTGGGCTCTAGATGAACTTGTCCCGGCACTGTCCCTTGTAATAGAAATAAGAATGACAGGTCCTCTTTATGAAGAGATCTGGGGTCAAAAAGACATTTAAAAGCAAACGATCAAAAAAAAAAAAAAAAAATAGTTTACTACCACCCTGGACCGGACGTGACATCATGACGTTGCTCCAGTCCTCCAGAGTCATAGAGGCGATCAAAGAGGAACTACTCTTTGATCGTCTGTATGACCAGCTGGCCGAGCCACCGCCGAGTCGTTTCTTTGGCAGTGAGCCCAAGAGAAACCGGCAAGCGGCAGGAGGGGGTTCTGCTACTAAATCATTCCAGTGGCTCGTTAGCCGCTCGGAACGCTTTAAGTGACAGCCAGCCGCAGGCTGAAAAAAACAATACTGGGGATACGGCTTGCAAACCGCAACGTACAGTCAGTTCCCTAAATATTGGGACAGGTGATTGACTTGGCCATTGCATAACATTCTACTTCTTTACCTTAAAAAACTCTTTGCTTGCTTTCACAGTATGCTTCGGGTCATTGTCCATCTGCACTGTGACGCGCCGCCCAATGAGTTCTGAAGCATTTTGCTGAATATGAGCAGATAATATTGTCCGAAACACTTCAGAATTCATCCTGCTGCTTTTTTCAGCAGTCACATCATCAATAAATACAAGAGAACCAGTTCTATTGGCAGTAATACATGCCCACGCCATGACACTACCACCACCATGTTTCACTGATGAGGTGGTATGCTTTGGATCATGAGCAGTTCCTTTTCTGTCCATAGGATGTTGTTCCAGAACTGTGAAGGCTTTTTTAGATGTTGTTTGACAAACTCTAATCTGGCCTTCCTGTTTTTGAGGCTCACCAATGGTTTACATCTTGTGGTGAACGCTCTGTATTCACTCTGGTGAAGTCTTCTCTTGATTGACTTTGACACACATACACCTACCTCCTGGAGAGTGTTCTTGATCTGGTCAACTGTTGTGAAGGGTGTTTTCTTCACCAGGGAAAGAATTCTTCAGTCATCCACCACAGTTGTTTTTCGTGGTCTTCCGGGTCTTTTGATGTTGCTGAGCGTTCTTTCTTTTTAAGGATGTTCCAAACATTTGATTTGGCCACACCTAATGTTTTTGCTATCTCTCTGATGGGTTTGTTTTGTTTTTTCAGCCTAATGATGGCTTGCTTTACTGATAGTGACAGCTCTTTGGATCTCATATTGAGAGTTGACAGCAACAGATTCTAAATGCAAATAGCACACTTGAAATGAACTCTGGACCTTTTATATGCTCCTTGTAAATGGGATAATGAGGGAATAACACACACCTGGCCATGGAACAGCTGAGCAGCCAATTGTCCCATTATTTTTGGTCCCTTAAAAAGTGGGAGGCACATATACAAACTGTTGTAATTCCTACACCGTTCACCTGTAAATACCCTCAAATTAAAGCTGAAAGTCTGCAGTTAAAGCACATCTTGTTCGTTCCATTTCAAATCCATTGTGGTGGTGTATAGAGCCAAAAAGATTAGAATTATGTTGATGTCCCAATATTTATGGACCTGACTGTATATATATACGATTGTGGTCGGCAAGTAGTTAAATAGGAGAGCAGTCTAACACCGCCTGACTGGATGCCAACCGGCCTCCCCTGCTAAAAATCTGGAGACAAACATTTTGGGAGAAGGCTCGAGATATCAGGACGCGTAAATAAACACTTTCTCAATGTGTTCCCCCAGCCGTAGGAATTGGGATATGTAGTTATTCTTATCTGGTTTAAGCCCAAAGCTGGCCAACAGCCAGTTAATTTCTGTCAATACTCAAGAGAACCCGCGCCACTGAGCGTGCCGAAGAAAAGGGAGCAACGGCACACGCACAACAAAAGAAAACTTTTTCTTCAATACAAGAACTATATGCACTGCTAATGATGAAACCGTGCATTATGCCGTAAAAAAAATATTATACACTTTACTAGGTACTATAACTACATTAATCCCAGGGAGCATGTAGCCATATAAATAACACACAAATGCGTGGTGCCTAAATAACAATTTGTTGAGTAATCAAAGTAATAATGTTTCGTGTTATAAGGGTGGTACCCTCCTAGAGTAGTGTAGATTGTTAGGCAAATTTAGTTGGCTCCTCAGTAGTCATTGGAGCGGGGGGTTGATTATTCAGGCCTGCTCAGTGCCTCACAGGCTTCTGCTTTGATTGCTTCCCTTTGTAATCTAGTGAGTTTTATAATTATAGTGGGATGAAGAACAGAGTAAGCAGCGTGAATATTTATGGGACTCCAGCCAACACCTGGGAAGGTGTGCTTGGTAGTTTATTGGAGAGCTCATAAATAGTCTGTGACCTGAGACAGGAGAGCAGAATTCCTGGGTCTAGTCCTGTTGGAGGAAACCCCTGTGCACTATTAGAGGTGCCTCTAGGAAGATATTGAGGTCCCAAAAGACCTAGACGGAGGGCCTATTTGCAAGTTCAGTCCTGTAGTCGGTTTGGGTCTGGAGAAGCTCACTAGGAGGAAGTTGGTGGGAAAGGTGTCCAGCTGTGCTATGGTGAGGTGAGTGTGCATCGCCCAATAGCCACCATTATCCCAATGGCCACCAAGGTAAGTGGGCTTTACTCCCAATGGCCACCCTTCTCCCAATGACCACCAGTGTAAGTGGGTCCTTTTCCAAATGGCACCAGTGTAAATCGGTCCTTCTCCCAATTACCACAAATGTAAGAGGGACCTTCTCCCAGTGACTAGCAGTGGAAGTGGGTCCCTTCTCCCAATGCCCACCAGTGTAAGTGGGTTCTTCTCCCAATGGCCACCAGTGTAAGTGGGTCCTTCTCCCAATTACCACAGTGCCTTGTATTCATGCTCCTTAGAATTTTCCACATTTTGTCATGTTGCAACCGAAAACTTTAATGTATTTTATTGGGATTTTATGTGATAGACCAACACAAAGTGGCACATAATTGTGAAGTGGAAGGAAAATGATAAATGGTTTTCAATATTTATTTACAAATAAATATGTGAAAAGTGTGGGAGGGGGGCATTTGTATTCAGCCCCCCTGAGTCAATACTTTGTAGAACCACCTTTCATTGCAATTACAGCTGCAAGTATTTTTGGGGATGTCTCTACCAGTTTTTCACATCTAGAGAGTGACATTTTTGCCCGTTCTTCTTTGCAAAATAGCTCAAGCTCTGTCAGATTGGATGGAGAGCGTCTATGAACAGCAATTTTCAAGTCTTGCCACAGATTCTCTATTGGATTTGGGTCTGCACTGTGACTGGGCCATTTTAATACATGAATATGCTTTGATCTAAACCATTTCATTGTAGTTCTGGCTGTATGTTTAGGATCGTTGTCCTGCTGGAACATGAACCTCCGCCCCAGTCTCAAGTCTTTTGCAGACTCTAACAGGTTTTCTTCTAAGATTGCCCTATATTGCCAACTGTGACCAGCTTCGCTGTCCTTGCTGAGTAAAAGCATCCCCACAACATGATGCTGCCACCACCATGTTTCACGGTGGAGATGGTGTGTTCAGGGTGATGTGCAGTGTTAGTTTTCTGCTACACATAGCGTTTTGCTTTTAGGCCAAAAAGTTACATTTTGGTCTCATCTGACCAGAGCACCTTCTTCCACATGTTTGCTGTGTCCTCCACATGGCTTCTCGCAAACTGCAAACAGGACTTCTTATGGCTTTCTTTCAACAATGTCTTTCTTCTTGTCACTCTTCCATAAAGGCCAGATTTGTGGAGAGCACGACTAATAGTTGTCCTGTGGACAGATTCTCCCACCTGAGCTGTGGATCTCTGCAGCTCCTCCAGAGTTACCATGGACCTCTTGGCTCTTCTCTGATGAATGCTCTCCTTGCCCGGCCTGTCAGTTTAGGTGGACGGCCATGTCTTGGTAGGTTTGCAGTTGTGCCATACTCTTTCCATTTTTGGATGATGAATTTAACAGTGATCAGTGAGATGTTCAAAGCTTGGGATATTTTTTTATAACCTAACTCTGCTTTAACCACTTCCCAACTGGCTCCTGTACATATACATCGGCTGGATAGCTCTCTTGCGTGAATCGCTGTATATATAAGGCGGCTCCTTTAAGAGCCATAGCAGGCATGCGCGTGTGCCCGCTGCACGGCGGGGGATTTGATGCGCGTGGCCGGCAGGCATGATCACCGCCGGCCACCCGTGTTTGCGGGAAGGAGAGCCAGAACGAGGATTTGTGTGTGTAAACACACAAATCCCTGTTCTGACAAAGGAGGAGAAACAGATCGTCTGTTCCTACAAAGTAGGAACAACGATCTGGCTCCTCCTCCAGTCAGTCCCCTCCCCCCACAGTTAGAAACACACCTAGGAAACACACTTAACCCCTTGATCGCCCCCTAGTGTTAACCATTTCCCTGCCAGTGACATTTATACAGTAATCAGTGGCTATTTTTAGCTCTGATCGCTGTATAAATGTCAATGGTCCCAAAAAAGTGTCAAAAGTGTCCGATCTGTCCGCCGCAGTGTCGCAGTCCCAATAAAAATCCTTGATCGCCGCCATTATTAGTAAAAAAAATAAAAATAATAAAAATGCCATAAATCATCCCCTATTTTGTAGACGCTATAACTTTTGCGCAAACCAATGGACATACGCTTATTGCAATTTTTTTTACCAAAAATATGTAGAATACATATTGACCTAAACTGATGAAGAAATTATTTTTTTTTTTTATTTGGGATATTTATTATAGCTAAAAGTTAAAAATATTGTGTTTTTTTTCAAAATTGACGCTTTTGTTTATAGCGCAAAAAGGCGATCAAACGGCACCAAAAGAAAGCTCTATTTGTGGGGAAAAAAAAGACGCAAATTTTGTTTGGGTACAATGTCGTATGACCGCGCAATTGTCAGTTAAAGCGACGCAGTGCCGTATCACAAAAAATGGCCTGGTCAGGAAGAGGGGGGGAATTCTTCCGGGGCTGAAGTGGTTAAACTTCTCCACAACTTTATCCCTGACCTATCTGGTGTGTTCTTTGGCCTTCCAAATGCTATCTGTTCACTAAGACTCTCTAACAAACCTCTGAGGGCTTCACAGAACAGTTGTATTTACACTGAGATTAAATTACGCACAGGTGGACTCCTGTTACTAATTCGGTGACTTCTGGTGGCAATTGGCTCCACTAGATTTTAGTTAGGGGTATCAGAGTAAAGGGGGCTGAATACAAATGCAGATAATTATTTCTAAAAAAGTTTCAAAAACAATTTATCATTTTCGTTCCACTTCACAATTATGTGCCACTATGTGTTGGTCTATCACATAAAATCCTAATAAAATACATTTACATTTTTGGTTGTAATATGACAAAATATGGAATATTTCAAGGGGTATGAATACTTTTTCAAGGCACTGTATATAAGGGACCTTCTTCCATTGACCATCCTTCTCCCACTTACCACCAACTTAAGTGGGTCCTTATCCCAGTGGCCAACAGTGTAAGTATATCCTTCTCCCAATGACTATCAGTGTAAGTGGGTCCTTCTCAAAATAGCCAGATGTGTAAGTGGGTCCTTCTCCCAATTCCCACTATTGTAAGAGGGCCCTTCTCCCTTTAACCACCCTTCTCCCAATGACCACCCTTCTCCCAATGACCACCCTTCTCCCAATAGCCCCCAGTATAAGTGAGTCCTTCTCCCAGTAACCACCACCGTAGGTGGGTCTTTCTCTCAATTAACCCCAATCATAGGAGGTCCTTTCTCCAATTGACCACCTTTTCCCAAATGACCACCAGTGTATGTGGGACCTTCCCCAATGGCCACCTGTGTAAGTGGGTCCTCCTCTCAATCCCCACCATCGTAAGTGGAATCTTCTCCAATTAACCACCCTTCTCCCAATGATCACCAATGTAAGAGGGTCCTTCTCCCAATGGCCACCCTTATACCATTGGCTTACAATATAAGTGGGTCCTTATCACAATTAACACAAATATATAAGAGACCTTCTTCCACTGACCACCCTTCTCCCACTTACCACCAATGTAAGTGGGTCCTTTTCCCAGTGGCCACCAGTGTAAGAATATCCTTCTCCCAATGACTATCAGTGAAAGTGGGTGCATCTCTGTATCTCCACCATTGTAAGAGGGCCCTCCCCCTTTGACCACCCGTCTCCCAATGGCCACCCTTCTCACAATGACCACCAGTGAAAGTAGGCCCTTCTCTCAATGGCCACCATTCTTCCAATAGCCACCAGTGTAAATGGGTCCTTCTCCCAATGACCACCGGTGTAGGTGGGCTTTTCCCCCAATTACCACCCTTCCCCCAGTGACCACCAGTGTATGCAGGACCTTCTCCCAATCCCCACAATTGTAGGTGGACTCTTCTCCAATTTACCACCCTTCTCCCAATGACCACCAATGTAAGAGGACCCTTCTCCCAATGGCCACCCTTCTCCCACTGGCCACTGATATAAGTGGGTCCTTCTCCCAATGGCCACCAGTGTAAGAAGCCCTTCTCTCAATGACTACTAGTGTAAGTAAGTGTGTCTTTCCCCCAAAGACCACCAATGTAAGCAGGTCCTTCTCCCAATGACTACCAATGTAAGAGGACCCTTCTCCCAATGGCCACTAGTGTAAGAAGCCCTTCTCTCAATGAACACTAGTGTAAGTAAGTGTGTCTTTCTCCCAATGACCACCAATGTAAGCAGGTCCTTCTCTCCCAATGACTACCAATGTAAGAGGACCCTTCTCCCAATGGCCACCAGTGTAAGAAGCCCTTCTCTCAACGAACACTAGTGTAAGTACGTGTGTCCTTCTCCCAATGACTATCAATGTAAGTGAATCATTTTCATAATGGCCACCGGTGTAAGTGGGTCCTTCTCCCAATGACCACCAATGTAAGAGGGACATTTTTCCACTGACCACCAATGTAATGGAGAATTTCACTGACCACAGGTGTAAGGGGATACTTCACTGAATACGATATTAACCATTAGTGTTTCTTTTCTGGCTATTATTATTCATTTTATTCACAATTACTGAAAATAATTAGAATACATGTCAAATACACAAAGCCTGTCATATGCCTTATTCTTTTACTTATTCTTATATTACAACTTACTGTTCCATGGTATTATACCGTGAGCTGTAGATATATAATTATTGTCAGGGTTCCCGAGACCTAAAAGTTATTTTCAAGGGTTCGTCAATGGCAGAAAGCTTGAGTAAAGCTAGCCTAGAAACATCTACTGCATTTTTTTACATTAGAGGGCTGGAAAAGAGCTCAGATTTTAGTAGACATGTGTGATTAGTTTCTTACGCATTCCTGGAAATTCGTACATTCATGAGGATCCGAAATACAAATTTTTATGCATACGAATTTTGTACGAAATTTTTATTTTCGAATAAATTTATCATAACGAACCTTCGTTATTGTTACGAACAGTTAACGAACCTAAAAAAGTTAAAAACCCCAGGAAGTCAGCACAGCACATGGCGAATGGTGGGAGCCCCTCAACGAACTTTCGTTATTGTTACGAGAAGTTTACGAACCTAACGAAAATTCGTATTTCGTACGAATCCGAATTGAATTTCGGAATTGTGAATTACGAATTAATTTTAATACGAAACGAAACAAAATTTATTGACGGTGCACATGTCTAGATTTTAGTGCCTGCCTTATGAAATTTGAAGATGAATTTCTCCAAAATGCCTAAAGCTACGGAGGTGAAGGGAGGGTTGCTTTAAATTACTTTTGCTACACGTTCAGAATATGTAAATACTTCAGCGTGCATAGCCTGAACACAGAGTTAGATGTTGTTTCACTTTTCCAAAAAAATCTCCACCCCCTTTGCCAATAATCATCAATAATTCATTAATAAACAACCTAAAACAAAGTCCACTTCAGAGCTTGCACTTTAAACCAGATATCCATTTTTTTTAATTTTTTTTTTTTGCTGCTTACATGGCCTGGCAGCTGAGATAAATTGTGAAAGCATTGCTCGCAGAACATCTATATCGTTCCTTAATCTCTGCAGTGCAGCATTTCTAATAAATCCAATGTACAGCTTTACCGAAACACTTTATTTTAACCTGGAGTGAACCCTTGAGTTTCTACAGACCTCAGGAACAAAATTGTCTCCGTACGGCAGTTCAAAAGGGTAATTACGGTATTTAGCACTTTGCAGAAAGTGATAACGAACCGCTGCTTTCTACGCAATCTCTGCCTTATTATGTGGCCCGTCTCTTTTTTTTTCCTTTTTTTTTTTTCGGTTTAATGGACCCTCAGATCTCTTTGTATCTGTATGAAGCATGGAAAACCCATACTCACACTGCAGGGGGTATCAATCCCAGAATGTTGTAAAAGGTTTCTCCATTCACCGTCACATAAACCGGCCAAGATCAATGATGGCTACCCGCAGGTCCAAGCCTCGCACGCCATTCTTTGGCCATTTTTTTTTTCTGAAACATTATACGTTGTTATTAAGTCTTTTCACAGGCTGGGAACATGTATTTAGAAAAAGTTTTTCCTCTTTTCTTTTTTTTTTTTCCCTTTTTAAATATCTCCTTGCAGCATTTTTTTGGATTTTTTTTTGGTTCTTTGATTTGTTTTATCATTATTTTAGGTGCAAAAAGGCAAAAATATACTTAAAATAAAATAAGAGACAAGGAGAAGATAGCTGTGGCTTTTCTGTATCTAAATGTTTATTTCTAGGTGATATCAATGCCATTGGTAGAAGATTGATATTAAAACACAGATCAAACTACTATGAATCAAAAGGTGAAATGATCAGAAGGAAAACTGAGACTTTTCTTGCCGACCTGTCTGAGATGTATTTACTGTACAGTGCAGGGCTATTGTGTGACACCAGACGGGGGCCAGATAGAGATCCTGCATATACAAGAGATCTGACCGCCTTAGATGGATCAATCTCTATCCGTTGCTTTAGTGTTGGAAAAAGGAATACAATAAGGGAAGAGAAGAACATGTTTCCACTGTAAGAACTTCAATCAGTCTAGCAGCTAAGAATAACAAGGACAAAACCGAAGAGGAAATTCAGAGGAAGGAGTTGTCGCTAAGCTTGCCTTTGTCTTGTGAGGTCATTATATACCGAGATGTAAAAATTCTCGGTGCAATGTGTGTACGAAGGCCAACCAATTAATTCAGATGCAAAAGACCAAAGTCGTGTTAGTTGTTTTTGATATTTTGGGAAGAAATGTCTTTGTTTCTAGCTCAAGTCCAATACAGATAAAGTACAACCAAAGGCTCCTGGATTCAAGTTCTAAACAGGCCCCAGATCATATTACTGTGGGATGTACAAGCATCATAAAGTAAACCAATTGGTGGTCAATGTGAAGAATGCTCCTTACATTGGTGGTCAGTGGGAGGAATGTCCCTTTCATTGGTGGTCAATAGGAAGAATGCCCCTTACATTGGTGATCAGTGGGAAGAATGTCCCTTACATTGGTGATCAGTGGGAAGAATGTTCCTTACATTGGTGATCAGTGGGAAGAATGTTCCTTACATTGGTGATCAGTGGGAAGAATGTTCCTTACATTGGTGATCAGTGAGAAGAATGTTCCTTACATTGGTGATCAGTGGGAAGAATGTCCCTTACATTGGTGATCAGTGGGAAGAATGTCCCTTACATTGGTGATCAGTGGGAAGAATGTCCCTTACATTGGTGATCAGTGGGAAGAATGTTCCTTACATTGGTGATCAGTGGGAAGAATGTTCCTTACATTGATGATCAGTGAGAATAATACTCCTACATTGGTGATCAGTGAGAAGAATGTTCCTTACATTGGTGATCACTGAGAAGAATGTTCCTTACATTGGTGATCAGTGGGAAGAATGTTCCTTACATTGGTGATCAGTGAGAAGAATGTTCCTTACATTGGTGGTCAGTGGGAAGAATGTTCCTTACATTGGTGATCAGTGAGAAGAATGTTCCTTACATTGGTGGTCAGTAGGAAGAATGTTCCTTACATTGGTGATCAGTGAGAAGAATGTTCCTTACATTGGTGATCAGTGGGAAGAATGTTCCTTACATTGGTGATCAGTGGGAAGAATGTTCCTTACATTGGTGATCAGTGAGAAGAATGTTCTTTACATTGGTGATCAGTGAGAAGAATGTTCCTTACATTGGTGATCAGTGGGAAGAATGTTCTTTACATTGGTGATCAGTGAGAAGAATGTCCCTTACATTGGTGATCAGTAAGAAGAATGTTCCTTACATTGGTGATCAGTGGGAAGAATGTTCCTTACATTGGTGATCAGTGGGAAGAATGTTCCTTACATTGGTGATCAGTGGGAAGAATGCTCCTTACATTGGTGGTCAGTAGGAAGAATGTTCCTTACATTGGTGATCAGTGAGAAGAATGTTCCTTACATTGGTGATCAGTGAGAAGAATGTTCCTTACATTGGTGGTCAGTAGGAAGAATGTTCCTTACATTGGTGATCAGTGAGAAGAATGTTCCTTACATTGGTGATCAGTGAGAAGAATGTTCCTTACATTGGTGATCAGTGGGAAGAATGTTCCTTACATTGGTGATCAGTGGGAAGAATGTTCCTTACATTGGTGATCAGTGGGAAGAATGCTCCTTACATTGGTGGTCAGTGGGAAGAATGTTCCTTACATTGGTGGTCAGTAAGAAGAATGCTCCTTACATTGGTGGTCAGTGGGAAGAATGTTCCTTACATTGATGATCAGTGAGAATAATACTCCTACATTGGTGATCAGTGAGAAGAATGCTCCTTACATTGGTGATCAGTGGGAAGAATGCTCCTTACATTGGTGATCAGTGGGAAGAATGTTCCTTACATTGATAATCAGTGGGAAGAATGTTCCTTACATTGGTGATCAGTGAGAAGAATGTTCCTTACATTGGTGATCAGTTGGAAGAATGTTCCTTACATTGGTGATCAGTGGGAAGAATGCTCCTTACATTGGTGATCAGTGAGAAGAATGTTCCTTACATTGCTGGTCAGTGGGAAGAATGTTCCTTACATTGATGGTCAGTGGTACGAATGCTCCTTACATTGGTGGTCATTGGGAAGAATGTCCCTTGCATCGAAGTTCAGGTCTAGACGAAGGGCAGGAGGTAGAGCAGGTCTGGACAGAGGGTAGGATGTGGAGCAGGTCTGAACTGAGGGCAGAAGACAGGGGGCAGAGCAGGTGTGAACTAAGGGCATAAGGCAAGGCAGGAGGCAGAGCAGGTCTGGAAAGGGGGCAGGAAGTGGAGCAGGTCCTTATCCGAATTCTGGGGTTGCCCTGTATGCTGCCACTCTAGATCTACATCATGTGTTTTTATGGTGCAGTTGGGCCAGCTGCCAGCACCATAGCAGCAAACTATGTTGTGTGTCTTGGTCGCTCAGCCACATTGGTTGTTATGGTGCTGGCAGCCAACCTAACAGGCCCCTGAAAATGCATGGCTCAAATACAGGGCAAGTTGCTGCCGGCTGGGTAAACTCTCGTAGTGGGCTATTGGTGGCCTGTGGACTGTAGTTTGGAGAGCCCTGCCCTACGCTGACCACCAGTGAAAATGGAGACTCCACTGAACACCCGTTATAAGGGGCCACTAGTGTGAGGTAGCGCTACACTTTTCACAGTCTGCTTTTCTTTTCTGGCCATCATTATTTGTTTTATTTAATTATTATTGCTAAAGATTATTTTATTGTTGCATAGAGAAGCCCTGGGTGTCAAATACCTTCAAATTTCCACATTCCTTATCCTCCTATTTATTCTTATATCCACACTAATGTCACGTGAGCTATAGATATAAGAATTATAGACAGGGGTTCCCCGAGACCTGAAAATGAATTTAAGGTTTCCTCCATGCTAAAAGGGTTGTCATAGGCGGTCTTAGACTTTGTGACAACAGCATCTTCTGAACCTCCTATAGTCATACCCAGCTATCTTCCTAAACCTAAGACAACCACACGATTGTTCTACAAGCCTGGATACATTGGTATTCAGCTATGATTAATTTTGCTGCATGACCCTGGCACACAATATTACATAACAATACTTCATAGCGGTGAAACTGTATTTACCATGTAACGCAAGCCCAGCACAGTCAAGGTTACTGATGCACTTAGAGGGAAGCTATTTAATCATGAGAGCTTGGAATTAGAGGGCGAGGGTCAAAGGATTTAATAACTCCCCAGAAAGGACTAATCTAGTAATACAGAGTAATACGCGCATCGTACAGACAATGGGATACAATTGATCAGTTTTGCTGAGCTGCGGATACTGGACGGTAAATCAGAAAACAATCTGACAGGCGTGTCGGCAATGCAGGTGCATCAATACACAAAGTGCAAAGTCTCTTATTAAACAAAGGCGAGTGAGGCGCTGCGGACAGCCAGCAGAGGGCAGCGACGAGGTTTGGAAATGCAAAGAGTCGTTTTTTCCGTAGACTTTTCGCAGCGTTGCAGATGAAAAGTGTAAAAAGATGAAGTTAACATATGCTTCTCATGGCATATTTCCCCTGAGACAGCACAACCATTTATTCTATACAATTAATGTTTCCTCGCCGTACTCTTAGATGAACATAATGTGCAACACGCTAAGGGAAAACATCATTAGAATTAATTATTCACAGGATGGATAGATTTCCTTTACACCAACTAATGTAGACACGTAGCAATGACTCTTGCATTGGGGATTAAACACAGTTCTATCACAAACATTCAGAAAGAATCACATCATGATTTAACGTACATGTGGAGCTTGAATAAAGACGACGGAATAACACAAAAGGCAGCAATCCTGTCACCAAGATCATACGATTGCATCACCGGAGATGGATAATGTGCTTGTTGGTATCTTAGCTGGATAGGAAGGAAATTTCATCCTAGCCTCGTACCGTAAAAAGAACTTGTGGGTCAACAGGTTAAAACAATCAATGTGGAACAATGCTGAAGTATTGCCAGAGTAACCAGAACCACCAATGTAACCATACTGGAAAGAAACAAATGTTACAGCCCCATCATACCAAAGGTCTTCTTAACAAGGAAGAGACCCAAGGCACCTAGGGAGTGTCTGGTCTAGGATGCCTCAGAGGCCAAGTGTTTTTTTCCAGAGAACCCCCATCCACTATGACCAAGGGCCCTATACCATTACCAGTATTCCCACTACCGGTGTTCCTGTGCAGGGAGGGAAATACAGATGGTACTGGAGGGGTGGGACAATGTACCCTCCAGGGAAGGGGATGAGGGGAGGTTTGTAGATGTATTAATCAAAGAGAGGAGTCCAGAGGGTACAGGAAGTGGAGGAAGGAACGTAACCTCAAAGTGGGGGGATGGTGGGGGGGGGTGAGGTCAGGACTCTCGTTTGCAGCTCAATGAGGCAACTAAGGTCTAGGATCCCTCAGGGGCTCAGTGACCCCATTGTTTTTCCCAGAGAACCCCCATCTACCACAGCCAAGGGCCCAATACCATTACCAGTATTCACACTACTGGTGTTCCGGTGCAGGGATTGATATAAAGATGGCACTGGGAGGGTGGGGCAATGTTCTTTTTGGGGAAAGGGAGGTTTGTAGGTGTAATAATTGAAGAGAGGGGTCCAGAGGGTAGAGGAAAGGGAGAAAGAAAGGTAACCTTGAGGGGGTGTCACTGCTTTAGGATCCCTCAGGGGGCCAGTGACCCCATTGTTTTTTCCAGAGAACCCCCATCCACCACAGACAAGGGCCAAAAACAATTACCAGCATTCCCACTAACGATGTTCTGGTGCAAGGAGGGATATAAAGATGGTACTGGATGGGTGGAACAATGTTCCCCCTAGGGAAGGGAATAAAGGGAGGTTTGTAGGTGTGATAATTGAAGAGAGGGATCCAGAGGGTAGAGGAAGGGAAGGAAGGAAGGTAACCCTGAATGGGGTGGGGGGGGGGGGGGTAGTGAGGAGGGGTGAGGTCAGGACTTCCATTTGCATCTTAATGGGGTGGGGCAGGAGGAGCAAGGGTGTTGGGTAAACTACTCTGGGTGTCTGGCTGATGTTTCAGACAGGTATTTTTACTCATCTGTGAAGGTATAAGTTATCCAGTGGTGCCAAGTGGTTCAAATGAGGTTCCCTCAATGGAACTGGTAAGGTCCTCCAATCTAGGACTAGGTTTCCTCAGGTCTAGGATCCCTCAGGGGCCCAGTGACCCCACTGTTTTTCCCAGAGAACCCCCATTCTCCACAACCAAGGGCTCAATACCATTACCAGTATTCCCACTACCAGTGTTCCGGTGCAGGGAGGGATATAAAGCTGGTACTGGAGGGGTGGGGCATTGTTCCCTCTAGGGAGGGAGATGAGGAGAGGTTTGTAGGTATAATAATTGAAGGAAGGGGTCCAGAGGGTAGAGAAAGGGGAGGTAGGAAGGTAATCTTGAAAGGGGGGGACAGGACAAGGGGAAAAAAGGGGGGAGAAATACTCTGGGTGTCTGGCTGATGTTCCAGACATGAGATCATTTTAGTTTTATGTGAAGGTGTAAAACGTTAACTAGCAGTGCCAAGTGGTTCAAAGGAGGTTCCATCAATGGAAGTGGTAAGGTCCTCCAATCTTTTCAGTGATGTTCTGGGGTCAATGTTGGATTTTTGGGTCAATGGGCAGCAGCAATAAATGTGGAAAAATGTTAAAGTATTGGCAGAGTAAATCAGAACCATTAATGTAACCATACTGGTAAGAAACAACGTTGTAGTGAGGAGGGGTGAGGTCAGGACTTCCATTTGCATCTTAATGGGGTGGGGCAGGAGGAGCAAGGGTGTTGGGTAAACTACTCTGGGTGTCTGGCTGATGTTTCAGACAGGTATTTTTACTCATCTGTGAAGGTATAAGTTATCCAGTGGTGCCAAGTGGTTCAAATGAGGTTCCCTCAATGGAACTGGTAAGGTCCTCCAATCTAGGACTAGGTTTCCTCAGGTCTAGGATCCCTCAGGGGCCCAGTGACCCCACTGTTTTTCCCAGAGAACCCCCATTCTCCACAACCAAGGGCTCAATACCATTACCAGTATTCCCACTACCAGTGTTCCGGTGCAGGGAGGGATATAAAGCTGGTACTGGAGGGGTGGGGCATTGTTCCCTCTAGGGAGGGAGATGAGGAGAGGTTTGTAGGTATAATAATTGAAGGAAGGGGTCCAGAGGGTAGAGAAAGGGGAGGTAGGAAGGTAATCTTGAAAGGGGGGGACAGGACAAGGGGAAAAAAGGGGGGAGAAATACTCTGGGTGTCTGGCTGATGTTCCAGACATGAGATCATTTTAGTTTTATGTGAAGGTGTAAAAAGTTAACATCTCCAAAATACCCAAAGTCTTCTTAACAAGGAAGAGGTTAAAGTGATTTCTCTGCAAAATAAAGCATGGAGACATGGATGGATGGGCAAAACTTTCCTATCCTGAGCGTGATCCTTTTGGGTTCAGGAGAGGGAGGTTGAAGCTTCCCTAACCGCAGCAGTTTCTTAACTTTGGTAAAAGCCTATAGGTAAATGGACACATACTGTAGGCTTTTATGGAGTTGAGTTTAGGAGCTTTGCCAAAAAAAAATGCCAAAAACTCAAATTTAGGAGCTGTAGTGTACATGAAGCTTTAATATTGGCCTGTCAACAGTCTGGCCACAGTTCTAGTTTAGAAAAAAAAATGGATAACAATGTCTGTTTATGGCTAGCTATGTGCAGGTCTGGATTAGACTGATACAAAAGTATATTAAGCGCTAGAGAAAGATGGTCCTATTCTTCACTCATCAGACTGAAGACTTCTGGCTGTTACGATCCTCTCTCAAGCTACAAGACTTGGCCATGGAAACACATCTTTTATATTCGCAAACTAAATTATGGAAGAGATTGGAACACAGCCTCTGGGGCATGAAGGAGCGATCTGCATGTCTCTTCCCAATATCATCAAATGAGAAACAAACCTTGATTATTATTCTTCCCTGATGGAAGTCATGACGTTGGATGGCACCTTCTATTTCAGACAGAAATGTTCTACAGTATTTTTGAGGAGAGTTTTGTGGTTTTCTTTTCCTCCTCACCACGACCTACAGCATTTACAGCGCCTTGCAAAAGTATTCACCCCCCTTGGCTTTACCTATTTTGTTACATTACAGCCTTTAGTTCAATGTTTTTTTTTTTAATCTGAATTATATGTGATGGATCAGAACACAATAGTCTAAGTTGGTGAAGTAAAATTAGAAAAATATATTCATAAAACTATTTTTCAGAAATAAAAAAATGATAATTGGCATGTGCGTATGTATTCACCCCCTTTGTTATGAAGCCCATAAAAAGCTCTGGTGCAACCAATTACCTTCAGAAGTCACATAATTAGTGAAATGATGTCCACCTGTGTGAAATCTAAGTGTCACATGATCTGTCATTACATATACACACCTTTCTGAAAGGCCCCAGAGGCTGCAACACCTAAGCAAGAGGCACCACTAACCAAACGCTGCCATGAAGACCAAGGAACTCTCCAAACAAGTAAGGGACAATGTTGTTGAGAAGTACAAGTCAGGGTAAGGTTATAAAAAAATATCCAAATCTCTGATGATCCCTAGGAGCACCATCAAATCTATCATAACCAAATGGAAAGAACATGGCACAACAGCAAACCTGCCAAGAGACGGCCGCACACCAAAACGGACCGGGCAAGGAGGGCATTAATCAGAGAGGAGCACAGAGACCTAAGGTAACCCTGGAGGAGCTGCAGAGTTCCACAGCAGAGACTGGAGTATCTGTACATAGGACGACAATAAGCCGTACGCTCCATAGAGTTGGGCTTTATGGCAGAGTGACCAGAATAAAGCCATTACTTTCATCAAAAAACAAAATGGCACGATGTGGGAGACTCACAAAATGTATGGAGGAAGGTGCTCTGGTCTGATGAGACTAAAACTGAACTTTTTGGCCATCAAAGAAAATGCTATGTCTGGCGCAAACCCAACACATCACATCACACAAAGAACACCATCCCCACCGTGAAACATGGTGGTGGCAGCATCATGCTGTGGGGATGTTTTTCAGCAGTCAGGACTGGGAAACTGGTCAGAATTGAGGGAAATTTGGATGGTGCTAAATACAGGAATATTCATGTGCAAAACCTGTAGCACTCTGTGTGATTTGAGGCTAGGACAGAGGTTCACCTTCCAGCAGGACAATGACCCCAAACACACTGCTAAAGCAACACAGGAGTGGTTTAAGGGGAAACATATAAATGTGTTGGAATGGCCTAGTCAAAGCCCAGACCTCAATCCAATAGAAAATCTGTGGTCAGACTTAAAGATTGCTGTTCACAAGCCCAAACCATCCAACTTGAAGGAGCTGGAGCAGTTTTGCAAGGAGGAATGGGCAAAAATCCCAGTGGTAAGATGTGGCAAGATCATAGAGACTTATCCAAAGCGACTTGGAGCTGTGATAGTCGCAAAAGGTGGCTCTACAAAGTATTGACTTTAGGGGGGGTGAATAGTTATGCACATTGACTTTTTCTGTTATTTTGTCCTATTTGTTGTTTACTTCACAATAAAAAACAAAACAAAAACATCTTCAAAGTTGTGGGCATGTTCTGTAAATTAAATGATGCAAATCCTCAAACAATCCATGGTAATTCCAGGTTGTGAGGCAACAAAACACGAAAAATGCCAAGGGGGGTGAACACTTTTGCAAGGCACTGTAGCGGAATGACGGCTACAGCACGAACCTACTTTGCCAAGAGGACGTCAACAGACGTCCTCCCGTGCCTGAGAGGCCTGCGTGCCCCCTGCAGGGCGCGCGTGGCGCGCTCTGTGATCAGCGAGTCTATGAGACTCGGCTGATCACAGATCAGAGTAGGAGCTCAATCCCGACCCCTTACCACGTGATCAGCTGTCAGCCAATGACAGCTGATCATGTCATGTAAACAGAGCCGGTAATCACCAGCGGCTCTCAGAGGGAGATTGGTCCCGATCAAGGAGAGCTGCCGCTAGCTCATCTGTGCCCACCTGTGCCACCTGCCAGTGCCACCTACCAGTGCCCACCAGCGCCACCTACCAGTGCCCACAGTGCCACCCATCGGTACCCACAGTGCCACCTATCAGTGTCACCAATCAGTGCCTCATCAACAGTGCTGCCCATCAGTGTCACCTACCAGTGCCCATCAGTGTCACCTACCAAAGCCCATCAGTGCCATCTATCAGTGCCATCTATCAGTAGTACCTATCAGTAACACCTATCAGTACCCATCAGTGCCACCCATCAGTGCCATCTTATCAGGGTCCATCAGTGCCATCTTATCAGTGGCCATCAGTGCCGCCTTATCTGTGCCCATCGGTACCGCCTTATCTGTCCCCATCAGTGCCGCCTTATCTGTGCCTATCAGTGCCCACCAGTGCAGCCTATCAGTGCCCACCAGTGCCGCCTCATCAGCGCATATCAATGAAGGAGAAAAATTACCTGTTTGCAAAATTTTATAACAAACTATGAAACGTGATTTTTTTTTTCTAAATTTTTTTTGTTTTTGTTTTTTTGTTTAGCAAAAAATAAAAACCCCAGCTGTGATTAAATACCACCAAAAGAAAGCTCCATTTGTGTGAAAAAAATAATAAAAAATTTCATTTGGGTACAGTGTAGCATGACCGCGCAATTGTCATTCAAAGTGCGTCAGCGCTGAAAGCTGAAAATTGGTCTGGGCAGGAGGGGGTGATTGGGTTAAGTGCCCGGTAAGCAAGTGGTTAAGCAGCGGATTTGTAGGGGGGCCAAGGTCTGGTTTTAGAATGAAGTTCCACTTTAAGGATAAAGAACGTCAACCTTCATTTCTCTTTAGTATGAGGATACATAAGATCATTTTCATATGCGGGTCGCCTCTGCCATATCTACACTGCAAGACTCACAAAAAATAAAAAATTTTTTGTCTGAACGGACCTCGTTTATTGCACTTACTGGTAGAAGATAATTACAAAATGTTTTGCAAGACTGTCTGAAGCCGAGCTTCGGGGTACTTAAAATGCAATCTGCGTCCAGGAGTGTAAATTATTTACAAGGCTGTACCGGCTACCTTAACGCAATATGTTTTTTTAATGTTTAATTTTCTTGTTGAAAGGCACAAACAGCAAACTGCAGAAGAAGTCCGCGCTCATCAACCCGGGAATGGGGCCGAGACAGAGACGCAAGGTGGTTTTTTTTTATCACTGGAAATGGGCGTCCCAAAATCAAAGATTTCTTAAAAACGTTCAACTTCTGGAAAAGTTCTTTAAGGGCTAAAGCGGGTCACCTTAGTAAAAGTTTCATTAAGGGAGACCAATGGATGGAAAATTTAATTTTTTTTGCCTAAAAAATATCTGATCCAAGAACAAATATGCAATATATTGCAGATGATGCATATATTTGGGGTGGGGGGGGTTGGGGGGGTGCGAGTGAGGGGGCCAGGTATGTTTGCCGCCCCCCCCCTCCAAAATATTGACCACCAGCCGTCACTGCTCAGGAGTAAAACTGGGCAAAGTAGAACAAAGTTTAGATTGGGAAGGTTTCCTCTTGGGATTTTGTTTGCAGCAAAAAGTCAAAAAAAATTTTTTTTGTTGAAATATATACATTTTATTAAGAAAAATTTCATAAAGAGGACATTTGTTTGTTTTAACACATGAGCTCTGAAAGTGAGGCTAAAACATGTACATCATAATACAGCCTTGTGGGTACACATAGAAAAACACAGCATGATATAAATATTTGTGATCATACTAGAAACCACAACGCATTTCGACCTTATCAGTAGAGGTCTTCGTCAGGGGGAAAGAGTAGAAACTCTAGAGAAAGATGCATTGTGACAATGCTGAAAAGATCTGGAAAAGTTCTTTAAGGGCTAAAGCGGATCATTTTAGTGAAAGTTTCATTAAGGGAGACCAATGGACGGAAAATGTATTTTTTTTGCTTATAAAATATCTGATCCAAGAACAAATATGCAATATATTGCAGCCGATGCATATATTGGGCTGGTTGGGTGGCTGTGAGTGAGGGGGCCAGGTCTGTTTGCCGCCCCCCCTCCAAAATATTGACCACCAGCCGTCACTGCTCAGGAGTAAAGCTGGGCAAAGTGGAACAAAACATAGCATGATATAAATATTGTGATCATACTAGAAACACTGACGCGTTTCAACCTTATCAGCATTGTCACAATGCACCTTTCTCTAGAGTTTCTACTCTTTCCCCAGAAGAAGACCTCAACTGATAAGGTCGAAATGCGTTAAGTGGTTTCTGTTATGATCACAATATTTAGATCATGCTATGTTTTTCTATGTGTACCCACAGGGCCGTATTATGATGTACCTGTTTTAGCCTCACTTTCAGAGCTCATGTTATTTTTTGTGAGTCTTGCAGTGTAGATATGGCAGAGGCAACCCGCATTTGAAAAGGATCTTATGTATCCTTGTACTAAAGAGAAATGAAGGTTGACGTTCTTTATCCTTAAAGTGGAACTTCACTCTAAAACCAGACCTTGGCCCCCCTACAAATCCGCTGCCTAAAAAGGACGTTCATCTTTCTATTTCCAGCCATCTTCCTCTGGAGTTTCTACTCTTTCCCCCAGAAGAAGACCTCTGCTGATAAGGTTGAAACGCGTCAGAGTTTCTAATATGATCATAATATTTATATCATGCTATGTTTTTCTATGTGTACCCACATGGCTGTATTATAATGTACATGTTTTAGCCTCACTTTCAGAGCTCATGTTATTTTTTGTGAGTCTTGCAGTGTAGATATGGCAGAGGCAACCCCCATATGAAAATGATCTTATGTATCCTCGTACTAAAGAGAAATGAAGGTTGACGTTCTTTATCCCTAAAGTGGAACTTCACTTTAAAACCAGACCTTGGCCCCCTACAAATTAGCAGCCTAAAAAGGACATTCATCTTTCTATTTCCAGCCATCTTTCTCTAGAGTTTCCACTCTTTCCCCCAGAAGAAGACCTCTAATGATAAGGTCGAAACGCTTTGGTGTTTCTAGTATGATCACAATATTTATATCATGCTTAAGGATGAGGCGAACACCTCCCGATTCTGTTCGCACCAGAACTTGCGAACAGACCAAAACTTTGCAAGAACTTTAGAACCCCATTGAAGTCTATGGGACTCGAACGTTCAAAATCAAAAGTGCTAATTTTAAAGGCTAATATGCATGGTACTGTCCTAAAAAGTGTTTGGGGACCCGGGTCCTGCCCCAGGGGACATGGATCAATGCAAAAAAAACTTTTAAAAACGGCCGTTTTTTTCGGGAGCAGTGATTTTAATAATGCTTAAAGTCAAACAATAAAAGTGTAATATTCCTTTAAATTTCGTACCTGGGGGGTGTCTATAGTATGCCTGTAAAGGGACGCATGTTTCCCATGCTTAGAACAGTCTGACAGCAAAATGACATTTCAAAGGAAAAAAAGTAATTCAAAACTACTCACGGCTATTAATGAATTGCCGGTCCCGAGTCTCCCGACAATACACATAAAAGTTCATTGATAAAAACGGCATGGGAATTCCCCACAGGGGAACCCCGAACCAAAATTTAAAAAAAAATGACGTGGGGGTCCCCCTAAATTCAATACCAGGCCCTTCAGGTCTGGTATGGATATTAAGAGGAACCCTGTGCCAAAATTTTAAAAAAAAATGACGTAGGGGTCCCCCTCAAAATTCATACCAGACCCGATTTTAAGGGGAACCCCGCGCCAAAATTAAAAAAAAAATTGGCGTGGGGTCCCCCCAAAAATCCATACCAGACCCTTATCCGAGCACGCAACCTGGCAGGCCGCAGGAAAAGAGGGGGGGACGAGAGAGCACCCCCCTCCTGAACCGTACCAGGCCACATGCCCTCAACATTGGGAGGGTGCTTTGGGGTAGCCCCCCAAAGCACCTTGTCCCCATGTTGATGAGGACAAGGGCCTCATCCCCACAACCCTGGCCGGTGGTTGTGGGGGTCTGCGGGCGGGGGGCTTATCGGAATCTGGAAGCCCCCTTTAACAAGGGGACCCCCAAATCCCAGCCCTCCCCCCGTGTGAAATGGTAAGGGGGTACAAAAGTACCCCTATCATTTCATAAAAAAACTGTCAAAAATGTTAAAAATGACAAGAGACAGTTTTTGACAATTCCTTTATTTCTTCTATCTTCTTTCTTCTAACTTCTTTCTTCCTTCATCTTCCTCCTCTTCTGGTTGGGGAAACCTTCCCAATCTATGTTTATTTGGGGCGTGCAGCGACCCTTATCTCACTACTAGTATCACTTTCCATTCCTACCAGTGGAACAAAGTTTGTGCAGGTGGAAGGAAGAAGAAGAGTCTGTAAATAGGGAGGAAGTGTCCCTGAAGTTGAATTGTTGTCACACTGGGCATCCCATAGTCCCTTACCCCGTTATCATCCCCCTAAAAAAAAATACAAAAACGAGCCAAAGACTGATTTATGTGCTCGGATGAAAGAAAGAAATGCTGAGTGACTGGTGAGTGACTGGCTGTGCAGCAGCGAGGAACCGTTTCACTTGCCGCCCCTACGGGGGCAGTGCTACAAATAAAAAATCCACATTCTTTTAATTTAATACTTAATCGGATTAAAAGTTATTTTTTTTTATATCTCCCCGGAGCTCATCCTAAAACCCAGGAATTTGTTAGCACAAGTACTTGATTGCTCAAACTCCGTCTAACGTACTTAAGGTTCCTTTCTTCTAATGACGCCGGCGGGCTCCTCTGCTCCTCATTAATATTTGCCGCCATATTGATTCTACAGAGGGATGAAAATTACACCAAAAAGTTATTAATCTGCAAACTGAAAAAAAAAAAAAGACGAATGCAATGCAGGCCGGCAGGATGTGAACAGACGTCGGTCCGTCCGGCTCCGGCACACATCAGTCTGTAATCTGATGATCGCTGCCGCCTCGTACCGCTCCGCGTAAAATATTGTATCTGGAGAATCTAATTAACTCCTGAGAAATATCCAATTGCCTATCGATCCCGGGGAAAAAAAAAAAAAAAGCAGTTTATAACAAGGGATGCAAATTGATGTTTTTTTTTTCTCATAGGAAATGAATGTATCGACCTTTAAATGTTTACCCAATCAGAGTCCCATCATTCTACCTTCGTGAGATGCCCCCTCTATTGTGCCGCAATAAACTGCATATTATGAACAGAACTCTTTCACAATGGAGCCACGCCTATTAGACCTATCTGACGCACATGGACCATATTTTCTATATTTATAATCACATATTTGGGATAAACTTTATATTGACAAACATATACACTATATTGTCAAAAGTTTTGGGACACCTGCCTTTGCACGGACATGAACTTTAATGGCATCCCACTCTTAGTCCGTAGGGTTCAATATTGCATTGGCCCACCCTTTGCAGCTATAACAGCTTCAACTCTTCTGGGAAGGCCGTCCACAAGGTTTAGGAGTGTGTCTATGGGAATGTTTGACCATTCTTCCAGAAGCTCAATTCATCCCAAAGATGTTCTATCGGATTGAGGTCAGGACAGTCAAGTTCCTCCATCCCAAACTCGCTCATCCACGTCTTTATGGACCTTGCTTTGCGCACTGGTGCGCAGTCATGTTGGAACAGAAAGGGGCCGTCCCCAAACTGTTCCCACAAAGTTGGGAGCATGAAATTGTCCAAAATGTCTTGGTATGCTGACGCCTTAAGAGTTCCCTTCACTGGAACTAAGGGGCCAAACCCAACCCCTGAAAGACAACCCCCACACCATAATCCCCCCTTCACCAAATGGTTTGGACCAGTGCACAAAGCAAGGTCCATAAAGACATGGATGAGTGAGTTTGGGGTGGATGTACTTAACTGGCCTGCACAGAGTCCTGCCCTCAACCTGATAGAAAACCTGTTTTTTTCCCCATGAAAGTGGAGTTACCACGTTAAGGCGTTAAGACGTTCCGCATATCAAGACATTTTGGACAATTTCGTGCTCCCAACTTTGTGGGAACAGTTTGGGGACGGCCCCTTCCTGTTCCAACATGACTGCACCCCAGTGCACAAAGCAGGGTCCATAAAGACATGGATGAGCGAGTTTGGCGTGGACGAATTTGACTGGCCTGCACAGAGTCCTGACCTCAGCCCTATAGAAAATCTTTGGGATAAATTAGGGGCGGAGACTGCGAGCCAGGCCTTCTCGTCCAACATCAGTGCCCAACCTCACAAATGCGCTTCTGGAAAAATGGTCAAACATTCCCATAGACACACTTCAAAACCTTGTGGACGGCCTTCCCAGAAGAGTTGAAGCTGTTATAGCTGCAAAGGGTGGGCCAACTCAATACTGAACCCTACGGACTAAAGCCCCGTACACACGGTCGGACTTTGTTCGGACATTCCGACAACAAAATCCTAGGATTTTTTCCGACGGATGTTGGCTCAAACTTGTCTTGCATACACACGGTCACACAAAGTTGTCGGAAAATCCGATCATTCTGAACGCGGTGATGTAAAACACGTACGTCGGGACTATAAACGGAGCAGTAGCCAATAGCTTTCATCTCTGTATTTATTCTGAGCATGCGTGGCACTTTGTCCGTCGGATTTGTGTACACACGATTGGAATTTCCGACAACGGATTTTGTTGTCGGAAAATTTTATATCCTGCTCTCAAACTTTGTGTGTCGGAAAATCCGATGGAAAATGTCTGATGGAGCCCACACACGGTCGGAATTTCCGACAACACGCTCCGATCGGACATTTTCCATCGGAAAATCCGACCGTGTGTACGGGGCATTAGACTGGGATGAACTTAAAGTTCATGTGCGTGTAAAGGCAGGCATCCCAATACTTTTGACAATATAGTGTACATGCTATTGACTCAAACAATAAAAATAATTCACAAATTATAATTTATTATTATTTATTGTTTGAGTTAATAGGATGTATATGTTTGTTGCTTCCATTATTTATATACTTTTATTTGTTTATTTGTCCCAGTTTGGTTTGCTCCATGAGTGTATTTGATTGATATTGATGGTGTATTCTCTGATTTATCCTCATGGGGGAGCCCATGTGGTTGTCCTCAATTTTATTTGTTTTATTCCATCCGTGGGATCTCTTCTCAGGTTGAGGCCTGGTACCATTAACCACTCAGCATGATGTTATGAAATGTCATGGAGCAATCCAGATCGAGGCCAAGAAAGGGATGTATTTACGAGAACGAGGCTTGGTTTCTTACTAGTAAGCATTTGAGCGGTGGTGCCAGAAGAAGTAGTTTATGACGAAATGCGTAGGGCGGAGCTACGTGCTGACGTCACCGCCCAAATCGGAAGCGGCTTTTATCTTTAAAGCCAGCCGGATTGTATTTTATGCACAAACTATTTGTGTTCATGTAAAGGCAATATTTTTTTTTCTAATTACCGCTTGCCGAACAGGCTTTTTCTGGCACTTTTTGTTGACAAGTTTACATTTTTTACTAGAAAATTAATTATAACCCCCAAACATTATACATTTTTTTTTTTGTTAGCAGAGGCTCTAGGGAATAAAACGGTAATTGTTGCAATTTTTTATGTCACACTGTATTTGCACAGCGGTTTTTCAAACGCTATTTTTTTGGGGAAAAAATATATTTTAATAAATTAAAAAAAAATTTTAAAAAAAAACACAATATATACCACATTTTTTTTTTTTTTGTAAAATGTAAAAGATGTTACGCCGAGTAAATAGATACCTAACATCTCAATGCTTTAAAATTGCGCAGAATGGCGACAAACTGCGGTTCTTAAAAATCCCCATAGGCGGCGCTTTAAAACGCCTTTACGGGTTACCAGTTTGGAGTTACAGAGCAGGTCTAGCGCTAGAATTATTGCTCCCGCTCTCACATGTGCGGTGCAAACACAGTTTACAGATACGTGCGTGACTTACGTATGCGTTCGTTTCTGCACGTGAGAACGGAGGGATGGGGGCGCTTCATGTTTTTTATGCCGAATGTATTAAGGTAAAAAAACCCTAAGGCTTTAGAACCGCTTTAAGGGGGGCATTCTTCCTATTTACGACCAATGTAATGGAATTTTTCTCATCGACCCCCCCCCCATTAATTGGTATTAGTAAGTACTTAAAAATTATTTACGGGGGTCCCTCTGGGGTAAAAAGGTTGAGAATGTTTAAGCTACACCCCTATTTAATTGGTAGCAAACCTTTTTAACCGCTTCAGCCCCGGAAGATTTTACCCCCTTCCTGACCAGAGCACTTTTTGTGATTCGGCACTGCGTCGCTTTAACTGACAATTGCGCGGTTGTGCAATGTTGCACCCAAACAAAATTGACATCCTTTTTTCCCCACAAATAGAGCTTTCTTTTGGTCACCTCTGCGTTTTTTTTTTTTTGCGCTATAAACTAAAAAAGAGCGACAATTTAGGAAAAAAAAGCAATATTTTTTACTTTTTACTATAATAAATATCCCCCAAAAATATACAAAAAAACTAATTTTTTTCTCAGTTTAGGCCGATATGTATTCTTCTACATATTTTTGTGAAAAAAAAAAATCGCAATAAGCCTATATTGATTGGTTTGCGCAAAAGTTATAGCGTCTACAAAAAAGGGGATAGATTTATGGCATTTTTATTTATTTAATTTTTATTAGTAATGGCGGCGATCTGCGATTTTTATCGTGACTGCGACATTATGGCGGACACATCGGACACTATTTTACACTATATTGGGACCATTGTCATTTATACAGCGATCAGTGTTATAAAAATGCACCGATTACTGTGTAAATGACACTGGCAGGGAAGGAGTTAACACTAGGGGGCGATCAAGGGGTTAAGTGTGTCCTAGGGAGTGATTCTAACTGTGGGGGGGGTGGGCTACCACTCACATGACAGCGATCACTGCTCCCGATGACAGGGAGCAGTAGATCTCTGTCATGTCACAAGGCAGGATGGGGAAATGCCTTGTTTACATAGGCATCTCCCCGTTCTGCGGCTCCGTGACACGATCGCGGGGCACCGGCGGACATCGAGTCCGCGGGTCCCACGGGCACGGTCACGCTGTACGCGGCGGGCCGGCGGCGCACGCGTGCCCGCTAGCACCAGCAATTAAAGGGGATGTACAGGTTCGCCCATTTGCCCACTGCTGCCATTGTGCCGACGTATATCGGCGTGCGGCGGTCGGCAAGTGGTTGATTACGATTCCTACTTCTGCGTGTAACGTCCAGTTTTCCGGGGGGGAAAATCTCTTACAAGCGTTGACATAGAAATCTCGCAATTCTTTGTGTCAGAGTGAGGAAATAACCTCTCTCAGTGCATTGAGCCCATCTTATAAGTTAACACATGCAAGTCATACAACACTATAGAAAACAAACATGATGGAATGTAAGTGAGTGTGTAATGCTGATGCTTTGATCAATATTTTATCTGCTGGCCTTCAATACAACAACCATTACACTCCAATGTTGCTAAACAGATTTATTTGCAGCTCGCTGATGTTTCCGAGGGAAAAGAATTAATGAAATAAAAGGTCTACTTGCATGACATCCATTAATTGTGGTTTGTGTGGTTCTTTTCTACCATCACTATATATATTCAGTTGGACGGGCTAAATGGAGTTCTCTCTCTCCGCTTCTAATAGCTTGATCCTTCACGACACTTGCTTACAGAAAGTGGTCACTGACAGCTCCTTAGCTGATTGTCCAACGCGTAGCCAAACTTTATGTCCATTAGTAACATGTCTGCTTTCTTTTTTTGTTTGTGAACTACACAGGGTTTGTCTAAAAACAACATTTTCACTTGTCCACCCAAACCACTTTGACCTGTCTTTGGCCCGGTTTCTCCCATCAAAGTGCAACTTGGATACCACCCCTTGGAGCTGCTCTAAGGCAGGCTTTCTCCACCTTTTAACCCTAGAGGAACCCCAAAAATAATTTTCATGTCTTGGGGAACTCTTATTAAAACCAAATCATCAGGGCTCAATAGGAACAATGCTCCTTATATTGGTGGTCAATAGGAAGAATGTCCCCCTTAAAGTGGTGTTCAGATTGCCACCCTTAAAGACAGCTACAAAAGATATTTGGTGCCATGCTGCTGGCTTTGCTAAGTGGTGCTGAACCTTGAACTCTGTAGGCATCACCAAATAGGTGGTTCATCAGCCACAGCTCAAGGAACCCCTAGCAACCTTTGGTTCAACCCCAGGGTTCCACGGAACCCTGGTTGAGAATGGCTACTCTAAGGGCTCGTTTACACTTGCTTCGGCTTCAACACACATTAATGGCTAGTGTACACTTGCTTCAAAACTAGGCTTTGGGCACGCTTTGTTAAAGCCCTCTAAACGCTAGTCAAAGCTCCTGTCACTAAATAAAATGGTTATCTTACAGTCCTATTTACACCTTGCTTTTGCTTTGCTTTGGCTTCGCTTCAAAAATGATGCCCCATGTAGATTTAGTGGTGCTTCAAAGCATCTTCAAAGCCTCCATAGAAGTCTACTGCAAAGCTCGCTTGAAGCCCCACTGAAGCCCCACCGAAGCCTCATCAAAGCCCCACGAAGCCTCACCGAAGCCCCACCAAAGTCCCACCAAAGGCTCATCGAAGCCCAATTTTTATCTACTTTTTTATGTCTATTTTACTTCACTTAATTCAATGGGACATACCCCTTACCAGGATATTGTTGGTCGTTGACTGTATTACCACTAGAGGTATATCCTGTATATGCTAGTTTGTACTAGAGTTGCACCAATACCATTTTTTTTATCAGCGAGTATAAGTACCAATACTTGTGCTCAAGTACTCGTACCGATTACTGATACCTTTGCTGTGGGATTTAAGCCCATAGAGACTGAATGAAGTCACTCTGACAAGCCTGGGATCACATGTACTATAGAGGAAGAGTTACTCTACCAGCATGTGAAATGTAAATGAACTCTGTATATTAATGTTATAAATGTCATAAAAGTTATGGCCACTTTTGCATCACTTTTGGTACAGGCTTGTATAAGATAGGTTGGTCATTTTTGGAAGCCTTCAGAGATACTTTAATAATGGTTCCTTTGGGGTTGTCCTAACCAGGGCACCTTTGTTCATGACTCAATGGATGAACTTTGCAGACCTTTCAAAGTAATTGTCGGTATCTCTCACAACGCTCATGCTTGGATGCACAATGAGTTTTGAGGGACAAACTTTTCACAGAAGTGTTTTGGCTGATTAGTATTATCTTCCACTTCTGTATAAGTAATCTAACACTCAGAGATCCTGTTAAACCCTCTTCCTTATTAATACATTTAACTTTCTTTATCATAGATTAATATACTAATTAAGATTTTGTGACACTATTTGAAAACTGTAATGCACAAGCATAATTAAAATAACCTAAACAACCCCGAGCCAATCTAGAAGAATAGGCCAACATTGTTCCCAAACAGTATGCAAATTTGTAACTTCTGCTACAAAATGCTGTGGTACAAAAGATTAAAGTACCTCTATGGAAAGATCTTAATTGTTAATACATTTTTAATGAATACTGCTGATGACAGAAGTGTGCTTGTGGCTTTCTGTCCTACATGTAGGATGAAGACAATGGCGGTGGAGGTAACTTAGGCATACTTTGCTACTAAACCTTATACAGTGGACAGTTTGCTGTCTATAGCTATGGACAAGGTATGGAGAAAACAAGCCCCTTACACGAACATGTTCTCCTTAAGCCAAGATCCAATAAAGTTTTGTGTACCACCATAAACTGAGTAAGTTGCATTTGTGAGCCATGAAATGCGTGAAATAAAGCTCTATATTACTTGCCAAACATGATGACTCTGATCTATCCTTTTCAAATATTCCACCCGATGGAGAGCCCCACAAAGGATCCACCCCTGAGGCCTCAAAAGAAACCAGCTTGCGTGGAGACAGTTTTCTCCACCTGCGCCAAGGGAAGGATTGCACCAGTGGCCCAGTGGAGCATTGCAGTAACAGGGGTGCACCAGTCAATGCTGGGACAAGGTCATGCAGTGCCCAGGGCAAAGATGCCAATCTACGCCCCCCAGTGAGGGGAGGAGGAGGTTGGTCTGGGTGTGAAGGATTACAGAAGAAACAGTTCCAAGCTGTCAGTGCAGCTGTATGCATATGCCGGCAGCTGTGTTTACAGGCTACAGGAAAACTGTACGGATGGGGGCACCTTCCTTCTGTTACAAGGCTGACAAGAGTAGTGACAGCAGCATCACCTTCCAGTCAGCTAATTGCTGGGAGTGGCAAGCAGAGGAGGAGACAGCCAGGAAGGGGTGCTGGCTGTGTTCTCCGTCCCCTTCCTCCTTCCTGCCAGTACAGAGCGCCTGTATTCAGAAGCCAACAGCGGTAATCACAGACACACAGGTGCTCTGTGCTGGCAGGAGTCAGGAGGGAGAGCGCACAGCCCAGTCTCCTTCCATCTCTCTCCTCCACTCCTGGCTCTCTCCTGGACACTTCTGCGCTTGGCTGTGGGCTCTCCTCACCTGCCAGTGCAGAGCTCTTGTGTGTCTGATTACCACTGCTAGCTTCTAAATACAGGAGTGCTGCACTGGTAGGAAGGAGGAAGGGGAGAGAGAACACAGCCTGCATCGCTTCCCGGCTCACTCCTCCTCTCCTCCCCACTCCCAGCACTTGGCTGACAGAAGAGTGATGCTGCTGTCACTACTCTTGTCAACCTTGTAACAGAAGGAAGGCACCCCCATCCCTACAGTAAACCATTATGCCCAGGGCAGCTTCCCCTCCCGCCCACCCCTCTTCCCGGCCCTGGTGCCAGTAACTTTCGTCTTTAACAGATGTTTATTGCTCTGGCTCACAGGGCAAAAGGGTTAGGCCTTCAGATACCTCCAGCGACATGTATTCCAGACTCTGACTACACCTGTGCTGTCACAGTGCATATTGAGGACCACGGTGCATTGCAAAAACAAGGATCATCAGGTAACAAGGTTTAGGAGTGTGTCTATGGGTGCATTTGTCCAATATCAATGCCTGACCTCACAAATGCGCTTCTGGAAAAACGGTCAAACCTTCCCATAGACACACTCCTAAACCTTGTGGACGGCCTTCCCAGAAGATTTGAACCTGTTATAGCTGCAAAGGGTGGGCCAACTCAATATTGAACCCTACGGACTAAGATTTGGATACCATTAAAGTTCATGTACGTATACAGGCAGGTGTCCCAATACAATATAGTGTACTTTGGTTGCTGCCCTTCCATTTCAAGGGAACAGTATCATCATCATTATTATATAACACCTTCTGGTGGCTTTTGAGTATTTCTCCTATTGATCCTACCTGCTTGGGAAATTCCAGACCTGAAGCCCATAATATGTTCATTTCCGAGACTCTATGCACTATTATCTTGAGATTTAGCTTTACATTTTAATGATATGCCGAGAAATGCTGTACTACAATCTATCCATGGTGGTATATGGTGGTAGGGAGCCTCTGTAGTAGAAGAGCAGACTCTTGTTAAATTTGCACCCGGTGTCTTATCCTTCATGCTATGAAAGGTTCCCATGATTCTGATGACATCCCATCAGCTTGAGTAGTGCCTTATAATAGATGCCTTGAGAAAAATATCTGTTTCCATGCGAGAGCTGCTCCTATGTATTTATGCATGAAGCTGTGATTTCTTCCTGGTAGATGTATGTCTGGACTGACCATTAATCAGAACGCAGGCATTCTGTGGGCTAAGTGCCCCTGAAATGCATTTTTCAGAAACCAATATTGTACCACCAGACAAGATTTAGAAAAGTCTGTAATCACCAAGGCCGTGAACAGACAACCGATACAAGTGAAAAATACTAAAACGCGCGGCAGCATCCCGACTTAAAGTTGCACCTCCGCGTGAATACAAATGTGTGGAACTATTTAGTCAGAAACATTTATTAGTCCTGCAGTAAAATGCCAGCCGCGCCGTTTACTAACCTCGGCCGTTTCATAAACCCAAAGAATGGAAAAACATGTACTCAGGAGAGCAGGTCAATAGTGCAATAAAAGGTAGCACTTACCAAGGATGTTATTCCTTTTATTAGAAACAACGATGTAGCCGCGAATAAAAATGTCATTTACACTTTTCATGAGCGTCTGTGAAGACTGAAATTGCCATCTTGATCCTGGGTAGGAGTAACACTGTTATAATAGGGGATAATGCGTGCCTGCCCTGTAGGGAATCATTACAGCGGTTCTCCATCAATAATGAGGAAGGTTTGCCGCTTCAAAGGTAAATATATTCATAAAAGGACTGGAAGAGATTGTGTTTTTTTTTTTTTTGCTTATCAACTTCACAGACTGACCTACCAGAGAAATTTGTGGGGGTAGTTAAAGTACCGTGAAGCAATGTTAATTCACTCTACAGGCTCTTGATCGGTAAGGACAAATGCCAGCTCTCTATATAATGGAGATGCCATGTTTTCTTTAATAGCATAGTCAGGTTTTTACCAAGACGATAATAATGTAATGTGGTTGGTTAGAAAAGTAACAAAAGTGGAAAATATATGGCTCCATGACCATCATAGCTTATCTAAGATAGGTAACAAAGCTGGACCTCTAAGGACTATCTACAACCACCAGAACTTATCTACATCAAGCAATGAATATGGAGTATCTAATGGCTCTCTATGATCACCTTGACCTATCTAGGACAAGTAATAAATATGGACTATGGACCATCCCTCAAAATTTCCACTCGCCTGCTCGAATTTGGCGAGTGGAAATTAGTTGAGGGCGAGTGAGCAGCATATCGGAGGGGGAAATGACCGGTGCCACCGGCAGGTGGGGTTAAATGAATGCCGAAATTAAAACATTTCTGGACAGAGGTTGGACGTATCCTTCAAAATTTTTCAAACTATACGCTACCGGAGGACCCGGCCTTTTTCCTCCTTCATGAGTCTAACATACCGGAAAAAGTATACAAACAGTCCATTATCCGTCATCTTTTAGATGCAGCCAAGGCCTGCATCCCCCTGATGTGGAAATCGTTAACACCACCGACAGTTGGGATGTGGCCACGCAGAGTAAAAGAGATTAGTAGATTGGAAGACCTGGTACTCTCTGCACGACCTCAGCAAGAATTATACTCCAAGACTTGGTTATCTTGGAATGTCTTCAGATGAGGGAAGAGCCCTCCTTGATAGTAATCTGAATAGTTAGGGAGATATCCAAGGGTCTCATCCTACTTCTCCCTGCATTTTGCGAGCTCACATGAGATCTCCACCAGATGCCCTACCCCCCCCCCCCCCCTGGGGTTTTTTTTTGTTATTATTTTTGTTATAGGGTTTAGTGTGGTTTCGTTAGAAAAATGATTAGGATGGCTCTCGGAATGTGGAGAGGGCTGAATATGCGGGATGCGGCTCACTACATTTCGAAGGCGCCAAGAGTATACTTTGTTTTTTCCTTTTTTTAGAATTAAGGATGTGAAATGGAGATGACATTCTGGACGATGAGTTTATGAGTGTTTTTACTTTATGTTTTTTGAATGTAATGATATGTATGTCTAAATATGGGATGTTTAATTGTAATGTTATGTTCTTTAAAGGACGGTGGTTTATCTTGGATTACGTCCTATGATTAAATAAAATATTAAATTTGAAAAAAAAAATGAAAGCCGATTCTGCGATCGGCCAGGAAACTATGGTGAAGGGAGAGGAGAGGAAGAGGAGCGCCGTCAGATCACACAGACCTCAACTGTCAAACAAAGTCCTGCCTCCTGCACCGGCTCCTATGATAGACCGCACACTGGTCCAATGTCGGACAATTGAAGTAGTGTGACGTCTATCGTAGGAGCTGGTCCAGGAGGCAGGCAGTGGACAGTGGAGATCCGCTCTCTGTGTGATCCGGCAGCACTCCTCCTCTTCTCCTCTCCCTTTCCCAAGAGGCTACATTGATGGGCAATGGTGGGCTGCGCTGGTGGGCAATGGTAGGCTGCAATGATGGGCACTGATATGCTGCATTGATGGGCACTGATGAGGCTGCATTGATGGGCACTGATAAAGTTGTTGTTGTTAATGTTTATTTTTGTAACTTAATTCTACATAAAACATTTAACACTGTCATTTCATGAGATAATTTATGAGGGAGTGTTTAGGGGTGGAATTAGGGACGGAGCAGGGTAAGGATTGGGTGGGGAAACTGGTGCCAAGTAACTCTTAAGGCCAGGCCTGGCTAGTAGCTCAGGACTTGAAATTTTGAGCCCTGCTATGGACTATCTATGACCATCATGACTTATCTATAAGTAAAAAATATGGATTATCTAAGGACTATCTATGGCCATGATGTCTTATCTATCACAAGTAAAAAAATATGAACTATCTATGGACTATCTATGGCCATTATGACTTATCTATGACAAGCAACAGATATGGACTATCTAAGGGCTATCTATGACAATCATGACCTATCTACAACAAGTAACAAATATAGACTATGGACGGTTTATAACCATCATGACTTATCTATGACAAGTAACAGATATGGACTAAGGGCTATCAATGGCTATCATGACTTATCTACGACAAGTAAGAAATATGTATTATCTACAACCATCATGACTTATTTACAGCACGTAACAAATATGGACTATGACCATGATGATTAATCTATGACAAGTAACAAATATGGACTAACTAGAACTATCATGACTGATCTAGGACAAGTAACAAATTCAGACTATCTACAATTATCACAACTAATCTACGGCAAGTAACAAATATAGACTATCTATGCACTATCTACGACCATCATGACTTACATACAACAAGAAAATAAATATGGACTATTTACAACAACAATGACTTATCTGCGACAAGTAACAAATATGGACTGTTTGCAAACACCATAACTTATCTACGACAAGTAACACATGTGGACTATCTACAACCACCATGACTTATCTACAGCTAGTTACAAATATGAACTATCTACAACCAATATGACCAAGCTCTGACAAATAACAATGATAGACTATGGACTAACTATGACCATCATGGCTTACCTACAAGTCATACATATGGACTGTCTTTGACCCTCGTAATTTTTCAATGACAATTAACAAATATGGACTAATTATAGACTATCTACAACTATTATGATTTATTTACAAAAAGTTACAGAATACAGAATACTTTATTAATCCCAAAGGGACATTGAGAAATTGTTACAACACAGACACACTTAACAAAGACAACACAAGATCACAACAATAGACTGAACAAGATGCAAAAACACAACAAAAATGACCAATAACAGCCATTAACACCAAATAAAAATTAAAAAGACACTACAAATAAAACATTCCTACAATTAAAATACAACATAGAATAAATAACACAAATCTATGGCACATGTGGATTATCTGTGGATTACCAATGATCATCATAATTTATCTGTTGCAAGTAACAAATATAGACTATCTTTGACTGGGATTTTGGGTGCCACAAGGATTTACAATTCAGATATAACTTTGTAGTTACAAGTATACAACTAAAAGAATCTCTCCCATGGGTACAGGATACCAGCACCATCTTTTTTGGAAATATTTGCTTTTGGTGGTGCTATTTATTTTCTCTACAGCTAAATCTCTGAAAAGAAATAATTAGTACAAACCCATGGAAAACCAATGGTACTTTCCCAATTAGTTTGCAGTCTTTGATTGCAAATGAAAAAGTAATCAATGGAGAGATTGTAAAATGTCAATGACTAGATCCGCGTGAGAGCACCGTATGCATTAACAGTGTGTGAGCGAAGATTAATGCCATCCATTTACAGAGCTGAGCTCCCAGCACAGAGAGCAGTTTCCTATAAAGTATATGCTTTATTCTGGTCTGTTAAATACTATATACCATTGAAGGTGTTTTGATGCTTTTTTTGACAATTGCAATCGGTCCTCCCCATAGGCATGGGCAAGTACATGCCCTAATCACCCTATGTGACACTGATTCCCCCTGCTGTATTTATAACCGATTATTCTCTGTGTTCATAACTGAAGCATGGTAAACTGTGTTTACTATGCTTCAGTTTGTGAATGAACAGGAGGCCGCCCAGCACATAGCCCTTCCCATTTCATCACTGTCTAATGGAGCTGAGGCTGCAGAGAAAGGGACTGGGGAATCTCTATTCTCAGTCCTTTTCTTTCTCTGGCTCAAAAGTAACAAGACATCGGGAGGATGTTTGGACTCCTGATATTTCACCCAAGCTCCCCAACGGGGCTCCTAAAAAAAAAAAAAACCTACTGATACTGTCCACTGCCCTACTGACACCAATCCCTTCCCTTCTGACACAGTCTACTGCTCTGCTGACACCTTCCTCTGCCCTCATGACAAAGTCCACCTCACTACTGACACCAACCACTGCACTACTGACTGACACCATCCAACTACTACTCTACTGACTGGCACCATCCACTGTCCTACTGACGCCAACTTCTTCAGTATACAGTATCTCACAAAAGTCAGTACACCCCTCACATTTTTGTAAATATTTTCTTCTATCTTTTCATGTGACAACACTGAAGAAATGACACTTTGCTACAATGTAAAGTAGTGAGTGTACAGCTTGTATAACAGTGTAAATTTGCTGTCCCCTCAAAATAACTTAACACACAGCCATTAATGTCTAAACCTCTGGCAACAAAAGTGAGTACACCCCTAAGTGAAAATGTCCAAATTGGGCCCAATTAGCCATTTTCCCTCCCGGGTGTCATGTGACTTATTAGTGTTACAAGGTCTCAGGTGTGAATGGGGAGCAGGTGTGTTAAATTTGGTGTTATCGCTCTCACTCTCTCATACTAGTCACTGGAAGTTCAACATGGCACCTCATGGCAAATAACTCTCTGAGGATCTGAAAAAAAGAATTGTTGCTCTACATAAAGATGGCCTAGGCCAGTGATGGCGAACCTTGGCACCCCAGATGTTTTGGAACTACATTTCCCATGATGCTCATGCACTCTGCAGTGTAGTTAAGCATCATGGGAAATGCAGTTCCAAAACATCTGGGGTGCCAAGGTTTGCCATCACTGCACTAGGCTATAAGAAGATTGCCAAGACCCTGAAACTGAGCTGCAGCACGGTGGCCAAGACCATACAGAGGTATAACAGGAGAGGTTCCACTTAGAACAGGCCTCGCCATGGTCCACCAAAGAAGATGAGGTCACGTGCTCAGCGTCATATCCAGAGGTTGTCATTGGGAAATAGACGTATGAGTGCTGCCAGCATTGCTGCAGAGGTTGAAGGGGTGGGGGGGTCAGCCTGTCAGTGCTCAGACCATACGCCGCACACTGCATCAAATTGGTCTACATGACTGCCGTCCCAGAAGGAAGCCTCTTCTAAAGATGATGAACAAGAAAGCCCGCAAACAGTTTTCTGAAGACAAGCAGACTAAGGACATGTAATCCTGGAACCATGTCCTGTGGTCTGATGAGACCAAGATAAACTTATTTGGTTCAGATGGTGACAAGCGTGTGTGGCGGCAACCAGGTGAGGAGTACAAAGACAAGTGTTTCTTGTCTACAGTCAAGCATGGGGGTGGCAATATCAGGGTCTGGGGCTGCATGAGTGCTGCCGGCACTGGGGGGTACAGTTCATTGAGGGAACCATGAATGCCAACATGTACTGTGACATACTGAAGCAGAGCATGATCCCCTCCCTTCAGAGACTGGGCCGCAGGGCAGTATTCCAACATGATAACGACCCCAAACACACCTCAAAGACAACCACTACCTTGCTAAAGAAGCTAAGGGTAAAGGTGATGTACTGGCCAAGCATGTCTCCAGACCTAAACCCTATTGAGCATCTGTGGGGCATCCTCAAATGGAAGGTGGAGGAGCACAAGATCTCTAACATCCACCAGCTCCGTGATGTCATCATGGAGGAGTGGAAGAGGACTCCAGTGGCAACCTGTGAAGCTCTGGTGAACTCCATGCCCAAGAGGGTTAAGGCAGTGCCACGCACTTTGGACCCCTTTGGAACGCAGGTGGAGCGCAAACACCTCCAACCAGCGGTACCTTGTTGCTCTCACACTCAGCCTGACTCCAGGCACGTTCCACTTGTGGTACCCGCACCCTGGTATGGTACAATTGACGAACTACTGCTGGATCTTTTCATTTTAATTTTACTTAGTTTTTATTTATTTTATTTTTAACTTTTTGGTGTATCCTTTATGGAGACTTATAAATAAACAAACTTTTACCTACTACACCATGGGAGCCTTTATTCCTTTTCTCTATGAGGGAGCCGCTATGAATATATCCTAACTAACTACACGGAGAGCGGGCATCATCCTGCAGGCCCTATTTGATCGTGGTGGAGAGGAGATCACAGTTGAGATACTTCACGCTGTTTGCCCCTTTTGGGGTTGCTGGCTTCGGTGAGTGGGGACCCTTGAGGGGGAGCACAAAAGTCACTAAGACCACCTGAGAGCACCCTAATCACGGTTTTCTTGAAGGGAAGTTTGAACACTGGCTTTGAAGAGATTTATCACTTTATGGACTATGATTAATCACCAATTAACTGATATATATTTGCATTAATTGGGTAGAGGTGCACTTTTATGTTTTATGGTATATGATATCTGTTTATGCTAATGATGGAGCACCCTATGGATTAAGATCATTTTATATATCACAAATGTATTTGTATATATATATATTTTTGCACTAATGAGGTAGAGGTGCATTTTTATATATATTTTTACACTTTCAGTTAAGTCACTATCATTTCTGGTGGTATTCTGGTGAAGACCTACCACAGTTGTAGGTGTTTAGTCCACACACCCCCAATTGGTGTGTTGACGTGTTTTTTGGTTTATATGTTTATTGGTTTATGTGTTTTTATGGTTTTGTTAACTACACCACTGGAGTTCCTTTTCGATTAAACAATAATTAATAATCGTTGGTGGTACCGGGTACCACCAATAGGAGATACGGGGGTATTAACTGCCTTAGAAATTTGGTATAGCTTACACTAGTACACCAGGACACTCAGGGATCACATAAACCCCCCCCCCACTATACCATCCCATATAATCCCACAGGGAGCGCCATACCCCATTATAAACTTGTAGTATTCTGTGGAGGATCCTTAGGGAGGCTCCTTTTGGGGGGCTGCATACCTCAATCTTCTGTCCTAAGTGCAGCCTTCATACATACTCATTACAATCATCAATTACTGACTCGGCTACGCGAACTCCCTCTACATAGGACTACCTAAATATCAGATTGCATGCCTACAACTCATCCAAAATACGGCAGCCAGACTGGTAACAGGAAAAAACCCTGGGAATCCATCTCTCCATCCCTCAGGAGCCTACATTGGCTAACCGTAAAGAATCGGATCACATTCAAGACCCTCTGCCTCACCCACAAATGCATACAAGGAAACGCTCCTCAATACTTATGCGAGAAAATAAAACACTACACACCTAATCGCAATCTTCGATCAGCGAACCAAAACCTAGTCTTCATTCTCAAGTCCAGCTACAAATCGAAGGGAGACAGAAGATTCGCAGTCCAAGGACCACGGCTATGGAACGCTCTACCAACTAACATCCGCTTGGAAGAAAACCATCGGGCCTTCAGAAAAAAACTTAAGACCTACCTCTTCTAAGGAGCTGGACGACACCGGACGGATAAGCGCCTTGAGGCGATTCAGTTCGCATTTGCAGCGCTATACAAGTCTTTTATTCATTCAGATGTGGTGCTGGAATACGGGGAGTAGTAGAAAAATAACAGACTAAATAGCACGATTAACAGGTAAAAAAAAAAAATAAGATATGGGGGACAAACCCCACCATATATGTCATTTTTTGTTTTGCCCAGAGTGAAACTTTAACCCCTTCACTCATATACGAGCGAAGCATACGCAAAACTTTCCTCATTATATTGTTCAGTGAGCATAATTGCTAAACATCCAATTTAAAATACAAAAAAAAAACAAAAAAGATTCTGTTAGCACATACAGCAATAAATTAGACCGGCAATGTTTTCACAGCCCCTCCCAGGAAGTAGAGAACTAATGAAGTATTTCAGAGGGAATAAATTATCTGATCAGCACAGATAACGGTAATTGTAATTTGTATGAAAAAAAAAATGGAGTATACATATTTATTAGGCTAAGTAAGAGTGAGTCAGACTTTCAAAGAGTGTTGGTGGAACTCATTAACTACTGTGAAAAAAAAAAAAAAAAGAACGGCAGCGGAGAAAGGCAAGAGTTGAGGCTGGCCGGGGAATGAGAGAAAGAATAAAGTCATTAAGGTAAACTGTGCAACAGTCAGGCTATGCCTTGTAGATCATAAAAGAGAAAAAGGAAAATCAATGCAAAGCCCATTGCAAGGGTAATGTGATAGGCTGATTTAGGAGGAGTCGGGTCCCAGGCTGCAGCTACCCGGGGTAATTAGATGCATCACAAAGACAGACAAATGGTAAGGAATTATGAGTTCTACAGAACAGGTAGATGAATTAACCACTACCCTGAAGAGACTGCGTGAGTCCGAGCATTTATGTGTATCAAAGGGATATAGATAACTAGAAAAGTCTTTCCAAAATGGCGGATTATATATTTTTACTTTAAGGAGAAAGCAAAAAAGTTCCAAAGAAATAGGTTCTTTCCAGCTTAAGCAGCGCTCAGCGTATTATATATTTTTACTATCTCCTGGCAGCATAACCTTATTATTTAGGAATCCAGATTAATTAATTTTCAGAAAACAAAATAAATATCAGAAAATAACACAAGGAGAAATCTGGTGGGAGCCAAAACTCAATATATGGTGGAGGTGAGAACTCATATTGACTCTTCCTTTAGGCTTATAGAGATGGACAAATCCCACTGAGTACCGTCTGCATCCAGGACTACTGATAAGGCAGTACAACTGGTCCTATTGTAGTGGGCCCAGGCCTCATCCGCTAAACATAGAAAGCATGGAGGCAAAAAATCTTCAGCCTTTAGAACCACTTGAACTTGTCTTTTGCCAGTATTACAGCATTCAGCACCCTGGACAGTGTATAAAAACCCATTCATTTATTTTACATAATATATACAGTATCCCTTTAGCATTGCACTTACAGTGGTTGTAAACCCTTACAGACCACTTTGTGCTACAGGTAAATAATAAGAAAAAAAGTCGTGCTAGTAAAGTGTAAAACTAAACACAGATAAGTGCCACAAACTTAAATTATATAAATACTGAAAGACCCAAATGGTGTTATAGTACACCTGTGAGCCAAACACACGAACACATATAATATTTAGAACAATGTCCATCCAATTGGTCCACAACAAAGTGACATAAATTGCAAAAATTATACTAGTCCATAAATTGAAAAAACATGAAAAATATCCCCAAAGGTGATAAGTGATGAAAGTTCTTGTTGCAGTGAACAAAAAGTGCATAGATGGGACCTCCACCTTGAAGAAAATGCTGCCGCTTACCAGATAATATATTTATAAGGGGGCGTGACCCCAGAGTCCCTGCGCATGCTGGGACCGTGACGTCACAAATTGGCGGGGTCACCGCCTATATAAATGGCTCCGCGGCTCGCACAAGGCATTCCAGCCGGAGAGAGCGTCGTGTCAACATCGGAAGAAGAGAAGAAGCGTCGAGACAGCGGTGAGACAGCGGCAGCAGACCGGGCCCCTCGTTGGCAAAAGAGCTGGAAGAAGATAGCGGAGGGGCCCGGGAGAAGAGTCCGAACACCGGGAGAAGAGGCCGAACACCGGGAGAAGTCGGAAGGAGACCCCCTGAAGTCGGAAGAAGACCCCTGAGCTGCCTAATAAATTATTCTTAAAATCTGTGTACTGTGTTTTTTTTTATTGACACTTTTTTTCCCTAGGTGAATGGGTAGGGGTACCATGTACCCCATACTCATTCACATAGGGTGGGGGGCCGGGATCTGGGGGCCCCCTTATGAAAGGGGGGCTCCCGGATTCCGATAAGCCCCCCGCCCGCAGACCCCGACAACCAACGGCCAGGGTTGTCGGGAAGAGGCCCTTGTCCTCATCAACATGGGGACAAGGTGCTTTGGGGTGGGGGGGCCGCAGGGCGCCCCCCTCCCCCAAGGCACTCACCCCCCCATGTTGAGGGCATGCGGCCTGGTACTCGGGGGAGGGGGGCGCTCGCTCGCCCCCACCCCCTTTCCTGGCCGGCCAGGCTGCGTGCTCGGATAAGGGTCTGGTATGGATTTTGAGGGAACCCTTACAATCCATACCAGACCTAAGGGCCTGGTATGCCCCTGGGGGGGAACCCACTCCGGTTTTTTATTTAAAATTTGGAGTGGCGTTCCCCCCTCAGGATTCACACCAGACAGCTGTCAGCACTGCCTGTCACTCATCGCGAAAGGAAAAAAAAGTTTTCCTTTCCCGATGAGTGAGCCATCTCGGCGCTGGCTCCCGCGACGGGGCTCGCAGGTGTCAAATCTTGCCGAGAAATGCGGCGAGATTGACACAATATTGCGGTCACCTACTGTATCTTTTCATGTGACGATACTGAAGAAATGACATTTTGTTACAATGTAGTTTGTATAACAGTGCAAATTTGGTGTCCCCTCAAAATAACTCAACACACAGCCATTAATGTCTTAACCGCTGGCAACAAAAATGAGTACACCGCTAAGTGAAAATGTCAAAATTGGGCCCAATTAGCCATTTTCCCTCCCCGATGTCATGTGACTCGTTAGTGTTACAAGGTCTCAGGTGTGAATGGGGAGCAGGTGTGTTATATTTGGTGTTTTCGCTCTCACTCTCTCATACTGGTCACTGGAAGTTCAACATGGCACCTCATGGCAAAGAACTCTCTGAGGATCTGAAAAAAAAGAATTGTTGCTCTACATAAAGATGGCCTAGGCTATAAGAAGATTGCCAAGACCCTGAAATTGAGCTGCAGCACGGTGGCCAAGACCATACAGCGTTTTGACAGGACAGGTTCCTCTCAGAACAGGCCTTGCCATGGTCGACCACAAAAGTTGAGGTCACGTGCTCAGCATCATATCCAAAGGTTGTCTTTGGGAAATAGATGTATGAGTGCTGCCAGCATTGCTGCAGAGGTTGAAGGGGTGGGGGGGGTCAGCCTGTCAGTGCTCAGACCATACGCTGCACACTGCATCAAATTGGTCTGCATGGCTGTCGTCCCAGAAGGAAGCCTCTTCTAAAGATGATGCACAAGAAATCCCGCAGTTTGCTGAAGACAAGCAGACTAAGGACATGGATTACTGGAACCATGTCCTGTGGTCTGATGAGACCAAGATAAACTTATTTGGTTCAGATGGTGACAAGCGTGTGTGGCGGCAACCAGGTGAGGAGTACAAAGACAAGTGTGTCTTGTCTACAGTCAAGCATGGTGGTGGGAGTGTCATGGTCTGGGGCTTCATGAGTGCTGCCGGCACTGGGGAGCTACAGATCATTGAGGGAACCATGAATGCCAACATGTACTGTGACATACTGAAGCAGAGCATGATCCCCTCCCTTCGGAGACTGGGCCGCAGGGCAGTATTCCAACATGATAACCACCCCAAACACACCTCCAAGACCACCACTGCCTTGCTAAAGAAGCTGAGGGTAAAGGTGATGTACTGGCCAAGCATGTCTAAAGACCTAAATCCTACTGATCATCTGTGGGACATCCTCAAACGGAAGGTGGAGGAGCAAAAGATCTCTAACATCCACCAGCTCCGTGATGTCGTCATGGAGGCGTGGAAGAGGACTCCAGTGATAACCTGTGAAGCTCTGGTGACCTCCATGCCCAAGAGAGTTAATACAGCGCTGGAAAATAATGGTGGCCACACAAAATATTGACACTTTGGGCCCAATTTGGACATTTTCACTTAGGGGTGTACTCACTTTTGTTGCCAGCGGTTTAGACATTAATGGCTGTGTGTTGAGTTATTTTGAGGGGACAGCAAATTTACACTGTTATACAAGCTGTACACTCACTACTTTACATTGTAGCAAAGTGTCATTTCTTCAGTGTTGTCACATGAAAAGATAGAATAAAACATTTACAAAAATGTGAGGGGTGTACTCACTCGATACGGTGATACTGTATATATACCGTAGCTTGTGGAACAGACTAAATAATATACACTGATTTGGGTTATTTACACCAAAGAAATGTAGCAGAATACATTTTATCCATAATTTTTGAAGAAAGGTTATTTATGTGCAAAATGTTATAAGGCCCCTTTCACACTGAGGCGCTTTTAAACCGTCAGTAAAACACTGAGCGCTTTTGAAGAACTTTTCAGGCGCTTTTGAAGATCTTTTCATTCATTTCAATGGAGGGGGGGTGTTTTTTTCACCGTCCTGCCAGTGCACTGCCCCAGTGTGAAAGCATTCATTGATTTTAATGGAAATAGGTTTTCTTGAGCTTTTCAGGCGCTTTTTTTAGCGTGAAAGCGCCTGAAAAGTGCCTCAGTGTGAAAGGGGTCTTGTGCCCCGTACACACAGCCGGACATTGATCGGACATTCCGACAACAAAATCCATGGATTTTTTCCAACGGATGTTGGCTCAAACTTGCCTTGCATACACACGGTCGGACAAAGTTGTCGGAAAATCTGATCGTTCTGAACGCGGTGACATAAAACACGTACGTTGGGACTATAAACGGGGCAATAGGCAATAGCTTTCGTCTCTTAATTTATTCTGAGCATGCGTGGCACTTTGTGCGTCGGATTTGTGCACACACGATTGGAGATTGTTGCCGGAAAATTTTATATCCTGCTCTCAAACTTTGTGTGTCGGAAATTCCGACGAAAAAAGTCCGATGGAGCCCACACACGATCGGAATTTCCGACAACACAATCCGATCGCACTTCTTTCCGTTGGAAAATCCGACCGTGTGTACAGGGCATTACAGAAGCGTTTTTTTTTTTTTCAAAGTTTTTGGTCTTTTTTTAATTTATTTATTTAGCAAAAACTAAAAATCCCAGTTGTGACTAAATACCACTAAAAGAAAGCTCTAGGTGTGTAAAAAAAAAAAAAAAAAATGATACAAATGTCATATGGGTACAGTGTTGTGCGACAGCGCTGAAAGCTATAAATTGGCCTGGGCAGGAAGGGGTAAAAGTGCCCGGTATTGACGGAGTTAAGGGTTTTATCCCCATCCTTATTTTACTGTTCGATAAAGCAATGTCCCACACCAGTTATGCAAAGAAAAAAAAAAAAAGTTTGCGTTATGCCGCGTACACACGAGCGGACTTTCGACGGACTGAACTCCAAAGGACTTTTTGACGGACTTCCGACGGAGCTCCGACGCAACGGACTTGCCTACACACGATCCCACCAAATTCCGATCGTTTAGAACGTGATGACGTACGACCGGACTAAAATAAGGAAGTTGATATCCAGTAGCCAATAGCTGCCCTTATGCCATTGTTCGTCCGTTGGACTAGCATACAGAAGAACGGATTTTTCGACCGGACTCGAGTCCGTCGGAAAGATTTGAAACATGTTCTATTTCAAAAGTCCGTCTGATTTTTTCGACAGCAAAGGTCTGATGAAGCCCACACACGATCCCACCAAAGTCCGATTGATTCGAACGTGATGACGTACGACCGGACTAGAATAAGGAAGTTGATAGCCAGTAGCCAATAGCTGCCCTTATGCCGTTATCCGTCCGTCGGACTAGCATACAGACGAACGGATTTTTCGACCGGACTCGAGTCCGTCGGAAAGATTTGAAACATGTTCTATTTCTAAAGTCCGTCTGATTTTTTCGACAGCAAAGACCTGATGAAGCCCACACACACGAAACCTCTAATTCGTTACGCCGGACCTTTGCTGTCGAAAAGTCCGGTCGTGTGTACACGGCATTAGATTTTTTTTTTGCTTTGAACAACAAAGAGATTCTCAATACATACAGTATGAACCAATACAACGGGTTACAACCCTGATAGCAGCTTCCTTTTAAAGTTTAAGAAACCCGTTCAAGCAAATCAAAATGATGTGATTGTATTCTGCACTCTCCAGACTCTTCTCTACTGCCCAACCTGCAGTAAAAAAGAAATCATGGTTGGCGCCTGATAGCTTGCTTTGAACAAGTGGCTCTTGATACATATGCACCAGTAAAACAACTTGGGGACACCGCTAAGGCACTTCCAATTCACTCTTTGCTGTGTAACCTGAAACATTTGTGTTAAAATCAATAGAATAGGTAAGAGCCTCCGACAACGCAGCAACGTACATCCTCAGACGGGTAATATACTAGAAAGGAAGGAAGGCCTAAAAATGTAGGCTGCAGACAACGAATGAATCAAGCCCGCGCTCTTCTGTATTTTAAAGGAAAAAGGGCGAAATTAAATCAAAGCGGAAAAATCCGAAATTCGCCAAAGTTGCGGCAATCATTCCGAGCGGCACATCCATCTCCTCCCGAGTCCGCTCCTTAAAAAAAGCACCCAGAGGACAAACTTTAAAAGAAGGAACGTGGATATTTACTTGGGGATGCAGAAAGAGGACCTTTGCCAAATAGAAGTACGTTTCCCCTGGAGGGCAATTAGGAACGAGCCGCCTCACCGAGATGATAAATTAGCCGTGTCCTCCATTATGACTGTGACCCGTGTTTTGGAAAGGGCTGTAAAAGGCGAGGATAGAAGGGATCGTAAATCCTGAAGGTATTATTTCACGAACGTGCTCCAAAGATTGAACGCGTGCCGCGTGTGGCGGTGTGCGCATTGCTCCCGCTGGGGCCAGGAAAAGGTCTCATTCAGGGGACAACGCACAGCCATTATCCGTTATAAGGATGCTCCCTGAAGCCTTTAGTCCGGGCACTCTGCTACAAAATACACTCAAGGATGCTAGAGTTGGCCATCCATCTCATTTAAAGGCGTGCGTATCACCGGCCGACGGAATGGCTCTCTGTAGCCAAAGTATCTTTGTTACATAACGATAGTTGAGTACAGAGCCGAAAAAAGCTGCATCCTCCATATAAAGGACTGCAAAAATAAAGCATAGAAATACGTATGCTTGCATGATGGCCTGATAGTGCTGTTTGTTTGTAGAACTGGAGCCTTGGGATAAATTAAGAGAAAGACCATTATCTGCAGGGAGAATGTATGATAAGGTTACTATTCCTCCCTGTTTCCTGGGGACAGTCTCTGGATTCAGCCTCAGGAATCTGGCACCTTACAGCAAATATTTCAGTGTGCACACTCAAAATGAGCTTACAATGACCCAGCTGAGCCAAAATGGTTCTGCCAGGTCGCTTGCACATGCACGGAAATTCGGGCGGGCAGCGGCCAGGTTGCGGGCTCCTACGGGCAGCGGGTTGCGGGCTCCTACGGGTGGCAGGTTGCAGGCTCCCATGGGCAGCGGGTTGCGGGCTCCTACGGGTGGAAGGTTGCAGGCTCCCATGGGCGGCGGGTTGCGGGCTCCTACGGGCGGCAGGTTGCAGGCTCCTACGGATGGCAGGTTGAGGGCTCCTACGGGCGGCGGGTTGCGGGCTCCTATGGGCGGCAGGCAGCGGCTCCTGTGTCCTCTCAGCATCACGGCGGCTTCCACCATATGGCTCCTACCTCCCCCTCCTAAACGTCCAATAGGATCACCTGTCCTTTCAGCCAATCGGGTGTCAAAACCCGCTTCCTGATTGGCCAGGAGGAGGATCAGTGTTACAACAGCGAATATTGATTTGCTGTTGTAACAAACCTGGTCGCTTGCACATGCACAGTAATTCGGGTGGGCAGCGGCCAGGTTGCGGGCTCCTACGGGCAGCGGGTTGCGGGCTCCTATGGGCGGCAGGCAGCGGCTCCTGTGTCTTCTCAGCATCACGGCGGCTTCCACCATATGGCTCCTACCTCCCCCTCCTAAACGTCCAATAGGATCACCTGTCCTTTCAGCCAATCGGGTGTCAAAACCCGCTTCCTGATTGGCCAGGAGGAGGATCAGTGTTACAACAGCGAATATTGATTTGCTGTTGTAACAAACCTGGTCGCTTGCACATGCACAGTAATTCGGGTGGGCATCGGCCAGGTTGCGGGCTCCTACGGGCGGCGGGTTGCAGGCTCCTACGGGCGGCGGGTTGCGGGCTACTACGGGCAGCAGGCAGTGGCTCCTGTGTCCTCTCAGCATCACGGCGGCTTCCACCATGCGGCTCCTACCTCCTCCTCCTAAACGTCCAATAGGATCACCTGTCCTTTCAGCCAATCGGGTGTCAAAACCCGCTTCCTGATTGCCCGGGAGGAGGATCAGTGTTACAACAGCGAATATTGATTTGCTGTTGTAACACACCCGGGAGGGCTTGGAGCGCACTCTCTGTGACCCAAGCCCACCCTATAATGAAGCCTATTAGAGCCTCTGGCTCTAATTGGGAGGTTAAATAGAAACAGCCCCTCCACATTAGAGTCCATGCGCCCGTGTCCTAAAAGGGGCTGGATGGGTAGATAGGGGAGGTGGCGATGGACGGGGGGGCAGGGCCTAATGGGCGGGCCGCCCCTGACCAGTGATCCTATAGAAAGCTGCTTGCTATTGGGGGGAACTAGTTAAGGGGAAGGAGACTGAGAAGAAGGATCTGGGCAAAACCATTGCATAGAGCAGGTAAGTATAACTAGAGGGCAACTAGAGGTCAGCAATGGGCACCAATGTATTTCTCTCAGCGGGGGGGTTTCTTTTTATACCAAGATTTAATGCAGTGGCGCTCGAACTTCCCGCGAACGCCTCATATGTTTGGTTCATTTTGGTACAAACAAACACTTGATGTTCGAGTCGAACTTACGTGTGAGTCAAACTTTCTCGTTTGTCTCGAAGCGCGGGCTCATCCCTAGTGCCCAGCAGTGATGCCAATCAATGTCCATCAGCGATGACTGTCAGTGCACATCTGACTACACATGCGAGTCTAAACATTCCCAGTAGTCTGGGCCCTGCTGCTTCCTCGCTTCTCCCTGCGTCTCCTCCCTCCTCCTCCTATTGGCCAATTGGTTGACGGATCTCGGGACCCGCTTCCTGATTGACCGGGGGGAGAATCAGTGTTACAATAGCGAATATTCATTCGCTATTGTCACACAACTGGGTGGGCTTTGAGCCCACCCTTTTTTTGAAGCCTATTAGACCATCTGGCTTGGATTGGAATCCATCCCTCCGGCGCCATGCATGTAGATCAGGGGACACATGGATGGGGGGGGCGGGGTGGAGCCCGTGCACCCCCTATGGATGGGCCACCACTGGTCTATAGTGGACAAGTCCTTAGGCTTTGTTAGTCCATTATAGACTCCAATCCACCACACTTTACTCGGCATTTCTGGAAGATTAAAGAAACCCCTTTGAAGCAGACAGAGAACAGCAAAGTGCGCAGACTAAGTGTAGTGGATATAAGCACATTTACTAAAAAATAGACAGTTGACTACTTACATGTTTTGGCTATGGGACAGGAAGTGGGGATAAATCTCCCCAATGGACCACAGATGGCAAAAAAATCTGACAGGGGTTAAAATCTTTCTTTACTCAAATTAGGTACACCTTCCCTTATTTTGTATACGGTTCAGTGACAATGAAGTGTGGGGTTGTTCAGGGTTGTATCTGCGATTATTGGTGTTATTGTCTCTAAGTTGGTGTTTTTGCAGCTGGAGGCTTACCATTCAGTGTTACGCAGGTACCCCGTTAACCTCTTGCCATTAAATCACGTGCATGTACATGTTCATTATTTATAAAAAAAAAAAAAAAAAGAAAAAAAAAAAACTTTAATATCATTTTAATATTAAGCTGATCTTTTGCATATATATCTAGAACATGTTAACTAGACCGTAGAGCTCCTGTGAAGTGTAATTTTTCAATATTTCAATGAACTCCCAGTCGTTCCATTTAATATTCTTCAAATATTATATATTATATATGTACAATATATTCTTCAGCCCAACAGAAACTCAGGAGCAGAGCACCGGAGCAGCAGAAGAGGGACGCAAAGTCAGACACCATGTTTTAGAGGATACTTTTATTAAATAGAGTAATAGAACCTGAGCCGGAATATGTATGAGCTTAATTTACACTAAAATAGTTCTTGTTACCTCCATGGCTTGCCTGAATAAAACCTTAAATAAAGATATTGCCTGATACAGGAGCTTTGTTATTACTGCATTAAATCTTGGTATAAAAAGAAATCCCTCGCTGAGAGAAATACATTGGCGCCCATTGCTGACCTCTAGTTGCCCAACCGTCATGTTGATCCATTGGTTTTAATACTTTCCCGGCCACTGACCCAACGTTTAGTCTGGATTTACGCCTTTCTGTGTGCGATATTAGGGATTTCCATCATTTTTTTAATTAGCGTTTTTCATGCGTTCTTTGTCGGGTTTTGCCAGCCATCGAAATGTTGCGTAAAATTTGTCGTCGCTATGGAAGTTGCTGCACTAATCATGTCAAAAAATGCACGTTGCAAGCCTTTTCAGAGCACCAGAGCAAAACAGGATGAAAGGGTCCAAGGTAAGTTGGTTGGTAAAAAAAAAAAAAAAAAAGTCATATAAAAACTACTAACTACTAAACTAATATATTTTGGGGACAACCTCCCTCCTTACTTACGTTCGACTCGAACCGCGGGCTCATCCCTAGTGCCCAGCAGTGATGCCAATCAGTGTCCATCAGTGATGTCTGTCGGTACTGCCTTTTTTTTTTGCCCATCTGACTACACATGCGAGTCTAAACATTCCCAGAAAACACAGATGATATGGCGCCAATTAGGTACTAATTAGGTCAGACAGTCATGGGCAGCCCCCCCCACCCCCGGTCAATCAGTGTAGTTGGGGCCCCGCACTTACCCCCTCTCACATCTTCTCTTCAGGCTTCCTCGCTATTCCCTGCGTCTCCTCCCTCCTCCTCCTCCTCCTGGCGGCCAATCTGATTGGATCTCCTATTGACGGTTCTCAGAAAGGGGAGTTGTGGTCTGAAGAAACCACTCTGACACCTCCATCCCTGAATATGGCCATCTTCCCCTTCTTTTATTGTCGGTTCTCAGGACCCACTTCCTGATTCACCGGGAGGAGTATCAGTGTTATGCCCCGTACACACGATCGGACATTGATCGGACATTCCGACAACAAAAGCCATGGATTTTTTCCGACGGATGTTGGCTCAAACTTGTCTTGCATACACACGGTCACACAAAGTTGTCGGAAAATCCGATCGTTCTGAACGCGGTGACGTAAAACACGTACTTCGGGACTATAAACGGGGCAGTAGCCAATAGCTTTCATCTCTTTATTTATTCTGAGCATGCGTGGCACTTTGTCCGTCGGATTTATGTACACACGATCGGACATTCCGACAACGGATTTTGTTGTCGGAAAATTTTATATCCTGCTCTCAAACTTTGTGTGTCGGAAATTCGGATGGAAAATGTGATGATGGAGCCCACACACGGTCGGAATTTCCGACAACAAGGTCCTATCACACATTTTCCGTCGGAAAATCCGACCGTGTGTACAGGGCATTACAATAGCGAATATTCATTCACTGTTGTCACACAACTGGGTGGGCTTCGGGAGCGCCCGCTGCCTTCTGTGGCTTTCCCATCCCACCAGGAGTCCTGAGTGATCAGCCGGTGCTTCCGCTGGCTTACCACAGAGCTGGTGGAGAGACAGAAGGTCTCCAATGAGCTCAGTTTTGTATAGGAAACCAGCATTTACCTCACTTCCAGTTTCCTGGATGTCCCGGCGCAAAACAATAATTTACACAACCATGATCCCTTGTGGTTTGCTGCGGCTACAATTATCCACTAAAAAAAAAAAAATATATATATATATATGCAGTTGTGTGAGTTTACATACCCTGGCAGAATTTATGATTTCTTGGCCATTTTTCAGAGACTAGGAATGATAACACAAAAACTTTTCTTTCACTCATGGTTAGTGTTTGGCTGAAGCCATTTATTATCAATCAACTGTGTTTACTCTTTTTAAATCATAATGACAACAGAAACTACCCAAATGACTCTGATCAAAAGTTTACATACCCTGGTGATTTTGGCCTGATAAAATGCACACAAGTTGACACAAAGGGGTTTGAATGGCTATTAAAGGTAACCATCCTCACCTGTGATCTGTTTGCTTGTGATTAGCGTGTGTGTATAAAAGGTCAATGAGTTTCTGGACTCCTGACAGACCCTTGCATCTTTCATCCAGTGCTGCACTGACGTTTCTGGATTCTGAGTCATGGGGAAAGCAAAAGAAATGTCAAAGGATCTGCAGGGAAAAGATAGTTGAACTGTATAAAACAGGAAAGGGATATAAAAAGATATCCAAGGAATTGAAAATGCCAATCAGCAGTGTTCAAACTCTAATCAAGAAGTGGAAAATGAGGGATTCTGTTGAAACCAAACCATGGTCAGGTAGACCAACTAAGATTTCAGTCACAACTGCCAGGAAAATTGTTTGGGGTGCACAATAAGGAGGCACTTGAAGAAAGATGGGCTGCATGGTCGAGTCGCCAGAAGAAAGCCATTACTACGCAAATGCCACAAAGTATCCATTTCACAATACGCCAAACAGCACAGAGACAAGCCTCAAACCTTCTGGCACAAAGCCATTTGGAGTGATGAGGCGAAAATTGAGCTTTTTGGCCACAACCAAAAACGCTACATTTGGAGAGGAGTCAACAAGGCCTAAGATGAAAGGTCCACTATTCCTACTGTGAAACACGGAGGTGGATCGCCGATGTTTTGGGGATGTGTGAGCTACAAAGGCACAGGAAATTTGGTCAAAATTGATGGCAAGATGAATGCAGTATGTTATCAAAAAATACTGGAGGAACATTTGCATTCATCAGCCAGGAAGCTGCGCATGGGATGTACTTGGACATTCCAACATGACAATGATCTTAAACACAAGGCCAAGTCCACCTGTCATCGGCTACAGCAGAATAAAGTGAAGGTTCTGGAGTGGCTCTCAGTCTCCTGACCTCAATATCATTGAGCCACTCTGGGGAGATCTCAAAACGTGCCGTTCATGCAAAACAGCCCAAGAATTTACAGGAACTGGAGGCTTTCTGCCAAGAGGAATGGGCAGCTTTACCATCTGAGAAGATAAAGAGCCTCATCCACAAATACCACAAAAGACTTCAAGCTGTCATTGATGTTAAAGGGGGCAATACACGGTATTAAGAACTGGGGTATGTAAACTTTTGATCAGGGTCATTTGGGTAGTTTCTGTTGTCATTATGATTTAAAAAGAGTAAACACAGCTGATTGATAATAAATGGCTTCAGCCAAACACCAACCATGAGTGAAAGAAAAGTTTTTGTGTTATAATTCATATTCTCTGAAAAATGGCCAAGAAATCATAAATTCTGCAAATCCATGTAAATATATATATATATATATATATATATATATATATATATATATATATATATATATATATATATATATATATATATATTTACCCTGTTTCCCCGAAAATAAGACCTAGCGTGATTGTCGGTGATGGCTGTAATATAAGCCCTACCCCCCAAATAAGCCCTAGTTAAAGTCCTTGTAGGTCTTATTTTCAGGGTAGGGCTTATTTTCGGGGAAACAGGGTAGGGCTTATTTGGGGGGTAGGGCTTATATTACAGCCATCACCGACAATCACGCTAGGTCTTATTTTCGGGGAAACAGGGTATATATATATATGTATACACATATACACATACAGTATCTCACAAAAGTGAGTACACCCCTCACATTTTTGTAAATATTTTCTTCTATCTTTTCATGTGACAACACTGAAGAAATGACACTTTGCTACAATGTAAAGTAGTGAGTGTACAGCTTGTATAACAGTGTAAATTTGCTGACCCCCACTGTGCAATATTCCAAACTTTTATTGGTTTCAAAACATTAAGGCCCCTTTCACACTGGGGCGACGGTGGCGTCAGCGGTTAAACAGGGCTATTTTTAGCACCGATTTACCATCGTTTTAGCGGCGGTATTCGGCCACTAGCGGGGGCGGTTTTGCCTCCCTGCTAGCGGCCGAGAAAAGGTTAAAACCACCGCAAAGTGCTGCTGCAGCAGCGCTATGCTGGCGGTATAGCCGCGCTGCCCCATTGATTTCAATGGGCAGGAGCAGTGAAGGAGCAGTGTATACTCCGCTCCTTCACCGCTCCAAAGATGCTGCTAGCAGGACTTTTTTTAGCGTCCTGCCAGCGCACCGCTCCAGTGTGAAAGCCCTCAGGCTTTCACATTGGAGACACAGCAGCGGCTCTTTCAGGGCGCTTTGCAGGCGCTATTTTTAGCGCTGTAGCGCCTGCAAAGTGCCCCAGTGTGAAAGGGGTCTAAGAGATTTTCCACTCACATTTGTATGTGCCTTAGGACCGTCCCTGAGTCTATCCAGCATTCCAGTAACAGCCTGTGCTCGCCGTTCCGTTTCAGGAAGTCGGTGTGCAGTTCAAGCCTCACTTTTGGTGTCGGTCATAGGCCAGATATGACGTCAGCGTCGCACAACTAAAGTGTCACCTATACGACGTAGTTTGTTCCCATTCCACCAGCGTTCACAATTTTAAAGCATGACATGTTAGATATCTATTTTCCTTGGCTGAACATCATCTTTTAAATTTTACCAAAAAATGAGTTATGTATTGTGTTTGTGTGCATTAGGATTCATTAAAGTGTATTTTTTTCCAGAAAATTCCCGCTTGAAAAAACGCTGCGCAAATACCGCATGAATTAAAAAATTGAAAAACCCACCATATTATTCTCTAGGGCCTCTGCTAGTGAGGAAAGTATTCAGACCCCCTTAAATTTTTCACTCTTTGTTATATTGCAGCCATTTGTTAAAATCATTTAAGTTCATTTTTTTCCTCATTAATGTACACACAGCACCCCATATTGTACACACAGCACCCCATATTGTACACACAGCACCCCATATTGTACACACAGCCCCCCATATTGTACACACAGCACCCCATATTGTACACACAGCACCCCATATTGTACACACAGCCCCCCATATTGTACACACATCACCTCATATTGTACACACAGCACCCCATATTGTACACACAGCACCCCATATTGTACACACATCACCCCATATTGTACACACAGCACCCCATATTGTACACACAGCCCCCCATATTGACAGAAAAACACAGAATTGTTGACATTTTTGCAGATTTATTAAAAAAGAAAAACTGAAATATCACATGGTCCTAAGTATTCAGACCCTTTCCTCAGTATTTAGTAGAATCGCCCTTTTGATCTAATACAGCCATGAGTCTTTTTGGGAAAGATACAACAAGTTTTTCACACCTGGATTTGGGGATCCTCTGCCATTCCTCCTTGCAGATCCTCTCCAGTTCTGTCAGGGGGGATGGTAAACGTTGGTGGACGGCCATTTTTAGGTCTCTCCAGAGATGCTCAATTGGGTTTAAGTCAGGGCTCTGGCTGGGCCATTCAAGAACAGTCACGGAGTTGTTGTGAAGCCACTCCTTCGTTATTTTAGCTGTGTGCTTAGGGTCATTGTCTTGTTGGAAGGTAAACCTTCGGCCCAGTCTGAGGTCCTGAGCACTCTGGAGAAGGTTTTCATCTAGGATATCCCTGTACTTGGCCGCATTCATCTTTCCCTCGATTGCAACCAGTCATCCTGTCCTTGCAGCTGAAAAACACCCCCACAGCATGATGCTGCCACCACCATGCTTCACTGTTGGGACTGTATTGGACAGGTGATAAGCAGTGCCTGGTTTTCTCCACACATACTGCTTAGAATTAAGGCCAAAAAGTTCTATCTTGGTCTCATCAGACCAGAGAATCTTATTTCTCACCATCTTGGAATCCTTCAGGTGTTTTTTAGCAAACTCCATGCGGACTTTCATGTGTCTTGCACTGAGGAGAGGCTTCCGTCGGGCCACTCTGCCATAAAGCCCCGACTGTTAGAGGGCTGCAGTGATGGTTGACTTTCTACAACTTTCTACCATCTCCCGACTGCATCTCTGGAGCTCAGCCACAGTGATCTTTGGGTTCTTCTTTACCTCTCTCACCAAGGCTCTTCTCCCCTGATAGCTCAGTTTGGCCGGACGGCCAGCTCTAGGAAGGGTTCTGGTCGTCCCAAACATCTTCCATTTAAGGATTATGGAAGCCACTGTGCTATTAGGAACCTTAAGTGCAGCAGAAATTTTTTTGTAACCTTCCGTCTCTGAGCTCTTCAGGCAGTTCCTTTGACCTCATGATTCTCATTTGCTCTGACATGCACTGTGAGCTGTAAGGTCTTATATAGACAGGTGTGTGGCTTTCCTAATAAAGTCCAATCAGTATAATCAAACACAGCTGGACTCAAATGAAGGTGTAGAACCATCTCAAGGATGATCAGAAGAAATGGACAGCACCTGAATTAAATATGAGTGTCACAGCAAAGGGTCTGAATACTTAGGACCATGTGATATTTCAGTTTTTCTTTTTTAATAAATCTGCAAAAATGTCAACAATTCTGTGTTTTTCTGTCAATATGGGGTGCTGTGTGTACAATATGGGGTGCTGTGTGTACAATATGGGGTGCTGTGTGTACATTAATGAGGAAAAGAAATTAACTTAAATGATTTTAGCAAATGGCTGCAATATAACAAAGAGTGAAAAATGTAAGGGGGTCTGAATACTTTCCGTCCCCACTTATATATATATATAATGTTTGAGGGTTCTACGTAATTTGAGGAAGAAAATACAGATTTTTATTTGGAAAAAAAAATGCCAGAAAAAGGCCTAGTCTTCAAGTACTGTGAATGGAGCCTCAGGGTCCATGTAGAGATTCCTACAGGGACCCCAGGGCTCCATTTATACTGTGTGGAATGTTACCTCTATTTATTAATAAAAGGCTGCTATGGCCAATAAAATTTCAATTTTGCCATGTGTGGTTACTTACGCATGGATAGATGGTGGAGTGTTGGTCAAGGACAGGAGTATTGAAGATAAATCATCTTTATTACCCTAGTCATGTGAAATCTCTGCACCCAATTCAATGCATTTTATATATTATAAAATATATTTTATCATATATATTATAAAGGATATCCAAAATCATTGATACAGCTAATCTCTAAGGAGGTAATTTTTCCTATGTTAGATTTCAGTTCTAATGCCTCATACACTACATATACCGCACTTTCATGTTCCTCATATCACCCATTCCTATGAATTTTTACAACAAACAAGCGCACTTCAAAGATTACAAATGTGGTAAGATTATGAAGTCTGATAAAACTCTGAACTTTTGCATGTTGGGTATTTCATCTTAAAACACTGCTGTTATATAATGGAGTTCAAAGTTTACTTTCATGGCTTAAATGGGGAAGAACCCATTTAAAGTGCAACTAAAGACCTCCAGATCCCATCTGCCCAATTATCAAACCTGAAAGAATTACCTCCAACGATCTTTAGCCTCCAAACGTTATGTACCAGGAAGCTACCACCTTCCCAGCCAGCATTGCATATAATCAGCTTCTCTAAATCTCATCGATGGATTGTTCTCCAGAAGCTGTGACAGGACTATTAAGCTCCAACCCTGCCAACTATTCCTAATTGGACAGCCATGATGAATTTCACAAATGGTGGAGATCCTCTAGATCAGGTCTCCACTTCTGGGGTGGGGGTAATTATCGCCATGTGCATAGTATAGTTTTCTTGTCATTTACTTTTTTAGACAGATAAATTGGAAATACTATATATGAGAATGTCCACATTACCTATTTCCAACAATTGGGGGGGGGGGGGGGGGGGGGCAGGCTTCTCTTTACAGTTTTATTAGGCTTTAAAGTGTATTTTTTTTAAAGAATACATACATATGAAATACTATACAGTACTGTATATGAAAATGTAAACTTTACTATTTCAAACATTCAGGGGGAATGTAGGGTTTCTCCTTATATAGTGCTACCCCCTAGAGGGCCACTGGATTTTGAGCCAAACTTGCAGGAGCTCTATGTCCCCTCTCTTGAATATACCAGCCCACTTGGCTGCCTTGTAAAGTGCCCCAGGACAAGGGATTGGGTTTAGCCGTTGGCACTGTCCCAGAAAAGGTTGCTGGATATTGCAGCTTGCAGCTTTTTCCCTTTTAGGCCCTGGGGGTGTAGAGGTACTCACACTGTCCCTGGAAATCCTTCTGCTTTTGAGAAGACTGCTGTTCAGGCCTCCTGCTGTCCAGGTTCTTCCATGCTAGCCAGGGTGTCCCCTAGAAGAGACTGTATAGTGGAGATCCCTCTGCCCTTCTTCCTTCCTTCCTCAGCTCCCAGCCTGGAGGCAGAGCCCCCTCAGCCCCGGGGTCACGGCCTCAACAACCCTGCTGGCCAGGCTGTACAATATTTGTGGGTTGACCCAGCCACCCTGCCAGGCCTCCTGCCTGGGGATTGTCCAGATTCTCATAAATATGCAGATCACAGCCTCTTGACCTCCAGCCACTAGCTTCTAGAAACTTCCAGTGGCTTCTAGAACCAGGGGGAGGTACCAGAGGCCTGACCTGTAGAGCCCTCCAGCCTGACCTACAGAAACCCCGACCAATTAACCAGACTCACACAGCCTTCTGTGAGTCAAAATAAATTTTCCTCACTCTAAACTGTACAATAGATGGTGCTACATAGACAAATTCTAAGGCTTTGCTAAGGATCTAATGTACTCCCTCACCCCAGTGCTCAGGAAGCATAGACATCTGGATAATGCCACACTGTGATTATGATAATCTCCAGAAACATCTTCAACGGATATATTCCACTGATGCAGCCCTTCTCAGACAGGGGAATCTTTACAGAAAACTGTAAAAACAAACAGGAGGGTGCAAGGGCATAGTGCATTATCAAAAACCTTTATTACAAAATACCCAATGCAAAAAATCATACTCACAAGTATATCAATAAGCAAGCGAGGTAAAAAATCACGCTGTAGAATGATCCAGCAGTTGGGCGGTGTTGGCAGGCCCAAACTATCACTTGAATTGGCAAGTTTACACGTTCCAGGGGGCACACCCCCCCTCCTGAGAGATAAATCAATCTAGGGCCCACATCATCCTTTATAGATTCACTTGTGTAAAAATGCTCAGTGGCCACCTCCAATTAAATTGGGGCATCTCTGGGTGTCAGTTTATAACCTTATCTGTTGCAATGGTGGCTATCACATCTCAGCCAATTGCTAGTAGTAGTTGGTTACAGTCAACTGGACCTGTTCTACAATGTTGAAGATGTTTCGTAGTTTCTCCAGCCACATCACAGACATCCCTGTTGAGTGCTTTGTCAGGACCATCCCTTCTTTGTGAGGTTGAAAACCTTCAATACAACTCTCAGATGTGTTGGCATTGAATAAGCAAAAAGATAAATAGTAGAGAGAAGAGTGTCACTACCTAAGTGTAGCAGTTATTAAAAATAGGTCGCTAAAGTTTCCTCAAAAGCCTACCTTACCACCTGTCCTCTGGACCCTGTTCCCTCACAACTACTACAGTCACCCTCTTCTTCTATCCTATGCTTCCCCACTTACATATTCAATCTCTCCCTCTCTACTGGCACCTTCCCTTCCCCTCTTCCCTCTTGCTGATCACCCGCTTATTTAAAAAGCCCTCACTGGACCCCACCAGCCTGACCAACTTAAGACCCAACCCCTTGCTCCCATTTACCTCTAAACTTTTAGAACACTTAGTCTACAACCGTCTGTGCTGCTACCTCACTGACAACAACCTTCTTGACCCCTTACAGGCCAGCTTTCGCTTACTGCACTCCACTGAAACTGTCCTAAAACTCACAAATGATTTACAAACAGCTAAAACCAATGGCACTACTCCATACCATGCTAGACCTCTCTGCAGCCTTTGATACTGTTGACCATCCCCTCCTCCTCAAAAAACTTCACTCTCTTGGCCTTCAAGACTCTTCTCTCTCCTGGTTCTCCTCAGTGCGCCTGGTTCTATCACAGTGCGCCTTCAGTGTTACCTAAAACTCTGTCTCCTTCTCTCCATTTCCTCTTTCTGTAGGAGTCCCCCCAAGGTTCTGTCTTCGGACCCCTCCTCTTCTCCTTCTACACCTCCTCCATGGGTCACTTGATAAACCCCCATGGCTTCCAGTACCACTTCTATGCCGACGACACACAAATCTATCTCTATACTCCTGTCAGAAACCATGAACCAGACCGAGACAGAAGTACAGTAAAATCACACTTGTTTATTAATAAAAATAAAAAGGTAAATAGAGTAAGCATAGTCAAAGCATAGCCATAGTCCAGTAACTGGATCGGGTAGTCAGCCAAGCCAGAGTTCAGTAACCAGATCGGGTAATCAGCCAGGCCAGAAGTCAGGGATCCAAGTGGAGGAACAGCAAGCAGGAAAAGGAGCCAGAAGGGATGTCAGCAAAGCCAGTCTTTAAACAGGAACGCAGGAGATGGTTTCTTGTGATGTGACCAAGGCGAAGGCAGAGATCAAGTGAGCTGGACAGCTTTAAGTAGGCAGGACTGACGAGCAGAATCAACAACAGCTGGGTAACTGTGGAGAGAGATGGGAGCTGGCAATTAGCCAATGGCTGAGCAGCCAGCTCAGAGAAGGAAGGGCTGAGCCCAGCCCTGACAATTCCTCACCTCACTCCTTCAGTCTCCTCTCGCATTACTAATTTACTAACAGACATATCAGCATGGATATCACACCACTTCCTAAAACTCAATCTTTCTAAAACTGTGCTCAAAATATTCCCCCCCGACCCGTGCCCCCTCCCCTGACTTCTCAATCAAGATCAATAATACAACCATCAGTCCCTCCCCTCATGCCAGGGTGCTAGGTGCAATCCTGGACTCTGATCTGTCCTTTCAGCCCCAAATCCAATCTCTGTCCAAATCTTGTAGACTTCACCTCCATAACATCTCTAAAATATGCCCCTTTCTAAGCATTGAAACCACTAAGCAACTTATTCACTCCCTTGTTATCTCTCGCCTTGACTATTATAACTCCCTCCTCACTGGTCTACCTCTCAGTCTATCATGAAGGCTTCCAGTCTCATCCACCTTACCAACTGTTGAGTGTCCGCCACTCCTCTCTGCCAATCCCTTCACTGGCTTACCATTGCCCAACAAATAAAATTCAAAACATTAGCAATAACATACAAAGCCATTTACAACTCTGCCCCGAGCTACATCACCAATATTGTCTCCAAATGTAACCCAAACCGTTCCCTCCTTTCCTCCCAAAGACCTCTTGCTCTCTAGCACCCTTGTCTCCTCCTCCCATGCTCATCTCCAGGACTTCTCCAGAGCCTCTCCCATCCTCTAGAACTCAGTACCCCAATCTGTCCGGCTATCTCCTACTCTGTCCACCTTTAGGCGAAAACTCATCTCTTCAGGGAAGCCTATCCTGCCTCCAGCTAATAACTGAATCTTCTATTTCCCCCATCAGTTCATCCCTCACAGTTATTACCTTTTGTTCCACCAGCCTCTCCCTATTAGATTGTAAGCTCCCAGGAGTACGGCCCTCCTAACCCTCTTGTATTGAATTGTATTCTTGCTGTATTGTCTCACTTTATATTCTAAAGCGCCGCGCAAACTGTTGGCTCTATATAAATCCTCTATAATAATAATAAAACAATAATGAACTGAAGAATAATAAATATTGCTATCTCATGTAATTTAATAATGTATTAAAAATCATATTCATAAGACTTCAGAAGATGGCAGCCTTCCAGTTGGCCAACAGTGAGCAAGCCCCTCTGGGTGGATGTGATGTAAGGTGCTTGGAGCCAGGACATCCACCAAGGGAACACCAGGAAGGAGGAGTAGTAGACTGTATGTGTATATCACATAGATCAGGGATATGCAATTAGTGGACCTCCAGCTGTTGCAAAACTACAAGTCCCATCATGCCTCTGCCTCTGGCTGTCATGCTTGTGGCTGTCAGAGTCTTGCTATGCCTCATGGGACTTGTAGTTCTGTAACAGCTGGAGGTCCGCTAATTGCATATCCTTGACATAGATGATAACCACAGTGGACAGCAAGGAAGTGTTACAGGCTGAGCAGATGGCCATGATAAAGTCATGTGTGACATAAATTGGTGTGGCTACGTGTTTCAGGGCGGAAGACCCCTTTCTCAAGCTTTTAGGGTGTTAGCGCCCTTTGCAAATTTTTATATACTGTGTTGGCATTAAAGCGGACCTTTCTTATGCCTTACACACATACATATTATTGTTTTAATTAAGGTGTATCTCATACGGGTAGTAGCATGATATTCTTGCAAAATGTGCTTCATGCTGCAATTAAATCCTGTTACCTAAAATTTTCAAGATCAACCACATAAATAGAGTAGATGATTAATCACGCATTTGAGACGTTCTTGTATTTCGGGGAAGGAAATGCTCATGGGCAAATTTAGACAGAAAATGTTCATTAGAAAAGCAGAACACAACATTTGTTTTCCCTCTTTTGGCAGTCTGTCATTTAGAATCAAGTGATATATTGCTACGTTTATTATTGTATGATTTTACTTTAATCATTTATATACAGCTTACACTTATTCTGCAGTAATTTACAGAGAACGTGAAATTGTTCATATTAGTTGCTGCTTGCCAATGGTGGATGAAAGCCAATAAACCTACCAGGATAGATTTTTGATAAAGGGGAGATAACTGAAGCAAAAGGTGGAAACAATACAAACATACACTATATTACCAAAAGTATTGGGACACCTGCCTTTACACGCACATGCACTTTAATGGCATCCCAGTCTTAGTCCGTAGGGTTCAATATTGAGTTGGCCCACCCTTTGCAGCTATAACAGCTTCAACTCTTCTGGGAAGGCCGTCCACAAGGTTTAGGAGTGTGTCTATGGGAATGTTTGACCGTTCTTTCAGAAGTGAATTTGTGAGGTCAGGTACTGATGTTGGACGAGAAGACCTGGCTCGCAGTCTCCGACACTAATCATATTTTAATTGAATGTTATTAAAATAAAATTCCTTTTCAATCTGCAGCCACTGTAATTTCCTGAGAATGCATTGCAATACAGCTACATGGAGTTGTTCTGTACACACAGTGTGTACTGACCACTCCCCAGAAACATCATTTCCTGCTTGTGTGATTGGCTCACCAATTTTCCCAGAAGTCTGTCTAAGATACAAGTCAGATTTCAGGCATCCCCTGCAACATAAATGTCATTTTTGGAGAGATACTTTCAATAGGAGTACGTCTAAAGGGATGCAGGCCCAGCATATTGCCTCATTAGTGCCCTGCAGCTGCACACCTGACAGTTAATCATGAAACCACTCCCATTGGACCCACTTGAGGAGAGAGCAATGGGTGGGGCTAAGCAGCACTCGTGTGTGAATGAACACACAGAGCGCGGCACGGGTGCAAGAGGCTTGCTATTGGGGGCACTCGCAGGTGGTAGGAGACAGGAGCCCCAAAAAGAGGAGGACCGGGGCTGCTCTGTGCAAGACCATTACAGAGCAGGTAAGTACAACATATTTCTTCCGGAAGCACGCCAGTGAAGCTCTCCTATTCTTTTCATTTTGTCACGTATGCTTCAGACGATGCTCCCCCAAACTCCAGCGGTGGACCCTGCATTGGCCTTGATGTAGTATATTTAGGATTTGTGCTGCCCTAGGCCCTAGACTAAACTTGTGTACCCCCTAATTTAAATAAGACCCACCCCTTCCTGTCAAGGCCACACCCCTTGCTGTTTAAGACCTGCCCTGAAATTTTTGAGTGGGGACACTAGTTCTGAGGGCCTGGGGGGCGGGGGGGTGGATTCCCTTAATTTGGACAGATTTTCTCTCACTTCCTGTTTGGCTATGGGGCAGGAAGTGAAGGAAAATCTCTACAATAGAACAGGGATGGTAAAAAATAAACTGACAGGGGCTATAACCCTCCCTTATTTTATCCAAAATGAAAAAAAAAAAAGTGTTGCCTATAGTTCTACTTTAAGCACAAATTTCTGATCATTTTATGGAGAGGACTAAGAAGATATAACCAGGCCAATGGTGCAGCAGAAAAAAAAACATATAACACAGTAAGGAAGGTTTGTGGTCCAGGATGATAGGACAGTCAAAATTAGAAGTTGCACCCCCCCCCCCCCACAGTATCGGAATGCCGGCCGTCTGCATACCGGAAGCAGTGCGGCCGCTTTATGGGGGCGCTAGACTAATTTGCCTCTCAGCCCAGTCCGCCCCACAACACTGGCGTTACACTAACAGTGTAGCGCAAGCCGGCGGGGACTTTTTCCGTGCTGCCCCCCTGCAAAGTTCTGCCCTAGGCCTGGGCCTTGTCGGCCTAGGCCAGGATACAGCGTTGCCTTGATGATGTAGAGACCTTAGTCCATGGTTGAACTGGATGGACTTGTGTCTTTTTTCAACCTGGCTACCTATGTAACTATGTAAAAGAATGGAGAAAAAAAATTGCGCTAAGATCAAGACTAAAGAATTGTTGCAAAACTGATTTCCAACCACTCAATGGTTCGGGAGCTGCAATTAATGTGTACAACATCAATCCAAAAAAATTAGTGAAAAGAATAAAAATCGTGCTACCCATAAACACCTGACCAAAAATTAAATGTGAACCAAATCTGTATAAAGTCCTAAATAGGAGTGATCAACAGTATGAGTGATGAATATAAAAAATAAATGAATAAATAAAAATCACCAATAGCTGATAAAACAAAAAACAAAATTGATAATAAGTCCATGTGAGATGAGTTGATAAAAATAAGCATCAATAATAAATCAATAAAAAAACATATGTGCACAAATTAAATTAATCTTAAAAAAAAACATGACATGAACAAAAAATTTAAAAATTTAAAAAATGCACCAGTGCACTGTGAAGTGAAGTCCATGAATTATAAAAATTGTTATCCTCAAAAGTCTGTGAGTAAAAAGAAAGGCTGTGTAGAATCCACCACCAATTCAGCAGGAATGTGCCCTTACCAGAACGTCATGATCCCCCATTACAGAGGATCAAAGAGAGCATGTAATATACCACAAATGGGCTCCACAGGACAGGAGGCACAATCACAGGTTCTGGGACAGCCTCTCACAACCAATCAACTGCAATCAACAGGTGGCCTGGAGCAGACCAAAAAAGAAGAACGAGTAACTATGTAACTATGTAACCTTAGACCATGGAGCATAGGAGAAAAGATGATGTGGGGACTAATCTAGTAGTTAGGAAGATCGGTCATGGCTGGAATATCCGGATAACTAGAGTCCAAGTCTGTTGGAATCTTATATGGAGTATACACCATCACCAATGTTTTCCCTTGAAACCTTGCCAAAGGTGGATGTACAGTGGAACCTCGGATTAGGAGCATAATCCGTTCCAGGAGTATGCTCATAATCCAAAGTACTCGCATATCAAAGCGAGTTTTCCCATTGAAGTAAATGGAAACGAAAATAATTCTTTCAGCATGCGGGATGCAATCCCGCATGCGGCCAGAGGCAAGGGGGGGGCGCCGGAGAGCCTCGGAAATGGACGAAAAGGCCAGAATACACTTCGGCTGACCTCGGCAAACCTCGGAAAGACTTCCTACCCGAGATTTGCCAAGGTCAGCCGTGCTGTACTCGGGTCTTTCTGTGCATTTCTGAAGGTGACGTTCGGCTCTGCCCGGCTCCGGTGCCCCACCTCAGGCCAAAAGCGGTACTGCACACCGCTTTGGCCTGAATCGTGCTCGTTTTGCGAGACAACACTGGCAAACCGAGTTACGATTTTTAAAAATACAGTGCTCGTATTGTGAAACACTCGTTGACCGCTCGTTACTCACAATCGGAGGTTCCACTGTACTAAGGCTGACTCGACCTTCCGTAATTAGAGGGTCCTGGTGTTTCGGTAAGAGTACATCGTAACCTGTGTGTCGGTGGCTCTATAAAGGTGGAGGATTTTCGTTTCCAGTGTCCTTTTCCTACACTACCTGAGTTTTTATTTTCCATAGCCATTGGACTACGGGGCATTAGTCTTTGTGCGTTTGGACTTTACTGACCCCTCTCTTTTGTCACACTTTATGTACTTTTATTACTTATTTGTTTTTTTCAGCGCAACTTACTTTCTATTTTTTTTATTTAACAACACGTTTCTTCTTCTTTTTTTTTTTTTTTTACATTTCCTTTAGAAACACTTTAACACACATGGCTCTGCTTCTCAGTCGTGTCTTGCTAAACCTTTTATTTCATTTCAAGTCTACTGTACCAACCAAGGTCAGTCTGAGCGAAAAAAAATTCCCTCTGAAGTCTTTAATGACGTGACACCCCCACAATGCCGCAGAGACCTCCTGATCTAGTGTACCGCATTTGTTTCTATTAGTGAGAAGAGAAACTCTAAATAATACAGTGATTTGGTAATGCCGACATGATCCCTACTGATTTATGGAAGTTTTAAAGATGTCCTGTTTAAGACCTACTGTACTGTATATGCCATGCCAGCAACAGATTGGCTGGAGAGGGCAAAGACCTGTTTCGATGGCATCGCTCGTTTTGCTGCTCCCACCAGCCAGACGTGTGCTGAGGATTCTGCAGAGCTTCAGACAGGAGGGAGCAACGCCATAGAAAGAGCCGAGTCGTTTCTGTGCCATCTCCAGTGACCCTGATGCTGGCGAATCGCCACTAGTGGCAAGAACTCTAATAAGACATAGTCCTAAGAGAGAACTTCTGATTGGCTGTCATGTCAGTGTGACTGTTGCAAACTTCTTTGTGCATTATAAAGCCTAAATACAACCAAATCCGATTGTACAATATACCTTACCCAAAATAACCAAAAGGGGTAGAAGCAGTGGCGGCCCGACCATACGGGGCGCCCCCTAATCCATGCGCCTGGCCCCTAATCTACACGCAGGACGCCGGACGCATGCATTTCAATGTTTTTTTTTGTTTTTTTTTAAAAACACATGATTAGAACCTGAGACTCTAATTGGCTTAACCGCTTCAGCCCCGGAAGATTTTACCCCCTTCCCGACCAGAGCACTTTTTGCGATTCGGCACTGCGTAGCTTTAACTGACAATTGCGCGGTCGCGTGACGTTGCACCCAAACAAAATAGACGTCCTTTTTTGCCCACAAATAGAGCTTTCTTTTGGTGGTATTTGATCACCTCTGCGGTTCTTATTTTTTTGCGCTATAAACAAAAAAAGAGCGACAATTTTGAAAAAAATACAATCATTTTTACTTTTTGCTATAATAAATATCCCCCAAAAATATATATAAAAAAACAATTTTTTTCCTCAGTTTAGGCCGATATGTATTCTTCTACATATTTTTGGTAAAAAAAAAATCGCAATAAGCATTTATTGATTGGTTTGCGCAAAAGTTATAGCGTCTACAAAATAGGGGATAGTTTTATGGCATTTTTATTATTATTATTTTTTTATCAGTAATGGAGGCGATCTGCCATTTTTATTGTGACTGCAACATTATGGCGGACACATCGGACACTTTTGACACTATTTTGGGACCATTGTCATTTATACAGCGATCAGTGCTATAAAAATGCACTGATTACTGTGTAAATGACACTGGCAGGGACACTTCCGGTCACGTCATATCCGCTCCTGCAGTCCATGCTGGTTCTTCCTGGTTCCTGGTTCGTGACTCATCAGGAGGATTCCTCTGATAAGTCATGAGACCCTGTGACGTAACGCATAGGGGAGGGGCAGATTGGTTTAGCAAAACGCTTTTGCATCTCTCACGGAGAGGCACGAAGTAGCTGCAGCATTGTGGTTTTATATGATATACGCTGTATACAGTTGGTGCTCTGGAGCACATTTTTTAATAAATTGAATACTGTTTAAAAACTGTATAAGCACTATTTGGAGCTCTTTTTCGCTCATATATATTGAGTCATAACGGAGACACATCAATGGAGCAATGAGGAGGAAAGCATGATCTGTTAGTCCGGGGTGGCTAAAAAGCTTTATTTGTCCAAACGTAACCACTTCCCGACCGGATCCAGTACATATATGGCAGCAGGATGGCTCTCCTTTAAGAGCCATAGCAGGCACACGAGCGCCACCAGAGGCTCGTGCGCATCTGCAGCACAGCGGGGAACGCGATGCACGTGGCCGGCGGGCGCGATTGCCACTGGCCACCCGCGATCGCAGGCACAAGAGCCAGAATGGGGATTTGTGTGTGACAGGGGAGGAGAAACAGATCGTCTGTTTCTAGTAAGGAGGAACAACGATCTTGCTTCTCCTCTAGTCAGTCCCATCCCCCCACCGTTAGAAACACACATAGGGAACACATTTAACCTTTTGATCGCCCCCTAGTGTTAACCCCTTCCCTGCCAGTGACATTTATACTGTAATCAGTGCATTTTTATAGCACTGTTTGCTGTATAAATATCAATGGTCCCAAAAAAGTGTTAAAAGTGTCCGATCTGTCCTCCACAATGTCGCAGTTCTGCTAAAAATCGCAGATCGCCGCCATTACTACTGGATCCACAAGGTACTTGGCTCCGCCTCCCAGCACCGTATCCGCCACTGGACTGATGTTGCGACCGCTCCCACATCTCGAAACTCGTGCCTTGGTCTCTCCTCTCCTGCCGCACTTCCCCCTTTCTCCTTCCTGGCAGGGGGCCTCTTAGTCTCACCAGAGCCACTAGCCTCGTCAGGTGACGGCCTGGCATCCGTGATATTGCCTCTCCCCGAGAGTCCCCCCTCCTCCTGACACGTCAGAGTAGTCTGTGTGCCCCAGACGGTGCCGCCGGGCAGGCGGAGGAGGTGTGCCCTCCTCCTGACTCCCCGCCAAGCTCTGCCTCTGACGAGGATACCATCCATGCCTGCCACCCGCGGAAGCCAGTGGATGCTTTTCCGGTGGGCCTGACGGGTCCCGTATGGGGCTCCTACCGTGGTGCAAAGCTCGGGGGGAGGATCCGGGCGAAAAGCGCTCCGGCAGCCTAGACCACCACGCGCGTGGGATGTCCCACCGTCCCGCAGCCGATCCATATGCCTGGTCCTCCAACAGGGCTGCTATCTGGCTTTGCAACCACTCAGGCCCCTTAGATGCAGCATCTGCCTGTAGCTGGGCCAGGATCCTGTCAACGTCAGCCATGTACTCACTGCCTGCCTTGTCACCTGTCCCCCCACTGATGCCTGGGAGACCCCACCTCCCCCTTAAATCAACTACCATGCCCCTCCCCATCCTGTTGATCCTGGCCAATACAAGCTCTCCCCTTTTCTCCACTTACACTTCCTTAACCCCATAGCTGCTAACCCTTATCACCCTTCACTATCCTTTCCATTTTATTGCTCTCGCTCCGGGCCTTACTATACGCCTTCTTCTATCTGTAGGTCTACTTGGCATGTGAGGTGGGGCACAGAGAACCTCTTCAATAAATGCAGATTGCCTCCTACACAAGACTGACTCATGGAGAGAGAGAAAGATTAAAAAAAATGTGCTTATTCACGAGAACTAAAGTTTCCAGATTTTCTACAATAATTAGATATCATTTATTAACAATACTTCAAGCTGCAGACCACAGATCATAAACGTGACTTGCATTATTTACTCAGAACTGAATCATTATTTGTAGAGGTGTCTTCAAAATGTATTCTGTGCCCAGACTGATGACCTTCAGTGAACTGCCACTAAAATAAAAATAAAATGCCCCCCCCCACAGGGTTAAGTCAAAATATGCTAGTATGCATAGCATACTAGCACATTATGACAGACTTACCTGTAAAATGGATCCATCCCGCATAGCGATGTCACATATCCCCGGCGTTGCCATCTTCACCCGGTCTTCGTTATGGGTTCCCGGGCTCTGGCTGTCTAAATGGTCGGGGCAGCAGTGACATCACTCATATGCACGTGCAAAGGAGCCCTCGGTTTCAGCAGGGAGCTCTGAAGGTTTGGTACGGGGTGCTGTCCTTTCAGAGCACATGCGCCGGTGACGTCACCCGGCAGCATCCCTTGTGACTATCTCCTATAGTGCAAGTTTAGGAGATATTCACCATACCTGGGGTTGCACCAATATCGGTAGCAAATGCTCCGATACCTGAAACCAATACTTTCAGGCTTGGTTTTTTCAGCTGTCAGCGGGATTCCCCCATTGTCAGCTGAAATAAAAAAAATAATTAAAAAAGACAGCAATTATTGGTTAAGGAGCGGGGGCCGCCGCATTCTCAACAACCGATGACTTATTTAGCTGTCAGTGGGGTTCCCCTGTTGACAGCTGAAGTGTAAACGAATTCCCAGCAATTGGAGCTGTCATAAAAAAAAAAGAGCAGCCGGGCAATGTTTATCAACAACATTGCTCAGCCGCTGAGACAGAAAGATAAAAAGAAACATTGTTTTACTTTGTATCTTTCTGTTTACTCATCTACAGATCAAAGGGATGAACTTCGATCTGCAGATGAAGTCAGTTTAACCACTTGCCTACAAATCACATTCACCCCCTTCCTGCCCAGGCCATTTTTCAGCTTTCAGCGCAGCCGCACTTGGAATGACAATTGCACGATCATGTAACACTGTACCCATATAAATGTTTTATCATTTTCTTCACACAAATAGAGCTTTCTTTTGGTGGTATTAAATAACAGCTGGGTTTTTTATTTTTTACAAAAAAACAAAAATTTGTTCTTAGTTTCTGTCAGTACATTTTGTAAATAAGTAATTTTTTTCCTTCACTGATGGGCACCGATGAGGCTGCACTGATGAGGAGGCACTAATATGCCACACTGATGGGCACTTTAACCACTTGCCGACCGGCTCACGCCGATACACATTGGCAGAATGGCACTCCTGCGCAAACTGACGTACCTGTATGTCAGTCCGCAAAAGCAGGATAGCGGGCGCAGCGGGTCCTGCGGACTCAATGTCTGCCGGCGACCCGCAATCACGGCGAGGAGAATCAGAATGGTGAAATGTAAAAAAGGCATTTCCCTGTTCTGCCTAGTAACATGACAGAGATCTTCTGTTCCCTGTCATCGGGAACATCGATCTCTGTCATGTCAGTGGTAGCCCATCCCCCTACAGTTAGAACACGCTGAGGGAACACACTTAATTCCTTTGATCGCCCCCTAGTGTTAACCCCTTCCCAGACAGTGACATTTATACAGTAAGCAGTGGCTATTTTTAGCTCTGATTGCTGTATAAATGTCAATGGTCCCAAAATAGTGTCAAAAGTGTCCGAGCTGTCCGCCGCAATGTCGCAGTCCCGATAAAAAATTGCAGATCGCCACCATTAAAAAATTATAATAAAAATGCCATAAATCTATCCCCTATTTTGTAGACACTATAATTTTTGTGCAAACCAATCAATATACACTTATTGCGATTTTTTTAACCAAAAATATATAGAAGAATACATATCAGCCTAAACTGGAGCCTTTGCCAGGTTTAGACCTCTTTTTTTTAACTCGGGATGGCGGCGCCATTCATCGTAATTGATGCTGGATTTACTTTGGGGGACACTGTTTTTGTTTTTGTTTTAATAAAGGAATTGGCAAAAACTGTCTCTGTGTTTATACTTATTTTTGACACTTTTTTGGTGAATGAGTTAAGTTACATTGTACCCGTATGGAGGGCCGAGATCTGGGGGCCCCCTTGTTAAAGGGGGCTTCCATATTCTGATAAGCCCTCCACCCGCTGACCCCCAAAACCACCGGCCAGGGTTGTGGGGAAGAGGCCCCTGTCCCCATCATGGGGACAAGGTGATTTAGGGGGGCCTCCCCTACCCCAAAGCACCCCCCATGTTGAGGGCATGTGGCTGGGTATGGTACTGGAGAGATGGGGGGTGCTCGCTTGCCCCCCCCCCCTTTCCTGACCTCCCGGGCTGCATGCTCAGATAAGGGCCTGGTATGGATAGAGGGGGGACCCCATGCCGTTTTTTTCCTTTATTTTTCATTGCCGGCATTCTTGTATTTACATTCAGCTGTCAGTAGGGAAACCCGCTGACAGCTGATGAGTCATTGGTTGCTAAGGATGCGGTGGGCGGCTTTCTGGCCCACTCTTTAACAACCAGCTATTCTTCACACAGAATTTGGATCGGTCGATACATTTTTGACTGATTCTAATTCGAAACGTTCTGAAAATTTGGAATTCCTTAGAAAACTAATAAACTAAACCAAATTTTAACGAATTTTGTTATTATTGTTATTCGTAAATTCTGATACATCCAAATCTCTGAATAACCAAACATTTGTCTGAATTTAGAATCGGACTGAAACGAATTGCACATGTTTAGTGCAAACCCCTAAATTCACCAGGATTAGGCACTCATGAAGCTTCACTTTAACACTTTTCTACTGAAAGCCTAGTCTAATCTGCAGTTTGTAGTCAAGATTTACCAGGTTAGGTCAGATTTGGAGGTGTAAGAGTCAATCACGTCCTAGTGTTAAATGTTCCTTACCCCGCAGTAAATGAAGCCGATTCTTTGGAAGACGGCGTCCTCCAGATTTATAAGGTTACATGGACCAAGAGGCCATTCATCAAGTTCTACCCTTTCCTCGAAACCACATGGTAGAAATAAATTTTTAAGGATCGGCATAAAACGTTCAACATTTCAGTTTACCGCCTTTACTTTTCTGTTCTTTTTAATTTGCAGTACTTGATAGTAAAATACAGTATCTCACAAAAATGAGTACACCCCTCAGATTTTTGTAAATATTTTCTTCTATCTTTTCATGTGACAACACTGAAGAAATGACACTTTGCTACAATGTAATGTAGTGAGTGTACAGCTTGTATAACAGTGTAAATTTGCCGTCCCCTCAAAATAACTCAACACACAGCCATTAATGTCTAAACCGCTGGCAACAAAAGTAAGTACACCCCTAAGTGAAAGTGTCCAAATTGGGCACTATTAGCCATTTTCCCTCCACGGTGTCATGTGACTCGTTAGTGTTACAAGGTCTCAGGTGTGAATGGGGAGCAGGTGTGTTAAATTTGGTGTTATCGCTCTCACTCTCTTATACTGGTCTTATACTGGTCACTGGAAGTTCAACATGGCACCTCATGGCAAAGAACTCTCTGAGGATCTGAAAAAAAGAATTGTTGCTCTACATAAAGATGGCCTGGGCTATAAGAAGATTGCCAAGACCCTGAAACTGAGCTGCAGCACGGTGGCCAAGACCATACAGCGGTTTAACAGGACAGGTTCCACTCAGAACAGGCCTCACCATGGTCCACCAAAGAAGTTGAGTGCACGTGCTCAGCGTCATATCCAGAAGTTGTCTTTGGGAAATAGACGTATGAGTGCTGCCAGCATTTCTGCTCAGACCATACGCCGCACACTGCATCAAATTCTGCATGGCTGTTGTCCCAGAAGGAAGCCTCTTCTAAAGATGATGCACATGAAAGCCTGCAAACAGTTTGCTGAAGACAAGCAGACTAAGGACATGGATTACTGGAACCGTGTCTTGTGGTCTGATGAGACCAAGATAAACTTATTTGGTTCAAATGGTGTCAAGCGTGTGTGGAGGCAACCAGGTGAGGAGTACAAAGACAAGTGTGTCTTGCCTACAGTCAAGCATGGTGGTGGGAGTGTCATGGTCTGGGGCTGCATGAGTGCTGCCGACACTGGGCAGCTAGAGTTCATTGAGGGAACCATGAATGTCAACATGTACTGTGACATACTGAAGCAGAGAATGATCCCCTCCATTCGGAGACTGGGCCACAGGGCAGTATTCCAATATAATAACGACCCCAAACACACCTCCAAGATGACCACTACCTTGCTAAAGAAGCTGAGGGTAAAGGTGATGGACTGACCAAGCATGTGTCCAGACCTAAACCCTATTGAGCATCTGTGGGACATCCTCAAACAGAAGGTGGAGGAGCGCAAGGTCTTTAACATCCACCAGCTCCGTGATGTCGTCATGGAGGAGGGGAAGAGGACTCCAGTGGCAACCTGTGAAGCTCTGGTGAACTCCATGCCCAAGAGCGTTAAGGCAGTGCTGGAAAATAATGGTGCCCACAAAAAATATTGACACTTTGGGCCCAATTTGGACATTTTCACTTACCGGTGTACTTACTTTTGTTACCAGCGGTTTAGACATTAATGGCTGTGTGTTGAGTTATTTTGAGGGGACAGCAAATTTACACTGTTATACAAGCTGTACACTCACTACTTTACATTGTAGCAAAGTGTCATTTCTTCAGTGTTGTCACATGAAAAGATAGAATAAAATATATACAAAAATGTGAGGGGTGTACTTATTTTTGTGAGACACTGTATATATAGTATATATAATGCATAGTTGCCTAGCCTTGTTTCCACGTCCTTTGCACAAAAACATAGGAACTGGGGTGAAGAAAAATGGCAGCAGGTGCTCTGCAACTGATGAGTAAAAATGTGAACTAATTGGCTCTCTGGCAGTTTGGCAGTTTGTTGGCAAAGGCCTTTAGAGTGGTACAATAATGAGTTTCTGCAGCCAACAGTGAAACATGGTGGAGGTTCCTTGCAAGTATGAGGCTGCATTTCTGCAAATGGAGTTGGAGATTTGGTCAGGATCAATGCTGTCCTCAATGCTCTGACAGATACAGGCAGATACTTCTCCATCATGCCATACCATCAGTGAGGTGGTGACTGGCCTCAAATGTATTCTACAGCAGGACAACCACCCCAAACATTCAGCTATCTTCAGTGTAAAGAAGAGGAAGGAGTCCTGGAAGTGATTGTTTGGCCCCCATAGAGCCCTGATCTCACCATCATGGAGTCTGTCTGGGATGACGTGAAGAGACAGAAGGATTTGAGGCTGCCGACATCCACAGAAGATCTGTGCTTAGTTCTCTGAGATGTACATAGAACAACCTACCTGCTGAGTTCCTTCAAAAACTGTGTGCAAGTCTAGAAGAAGGCAAAGGGGGGGGGGGGGGGTCACCCCAAATATTGATTGGTTTTGGATTTCTTTTCTCTTCATTTACTTTCCATTTTGTTAATTGATAAAAAATAAACTATTAACATTTCTATTTCTGAAAGCACTCTTCATTTACAGCATTAGCATCAACCCTGCCTAAGACTTGGTGTTGGTTGGTGGACTTTATGGTCTTTTTTCTGCCGTCAGGAGAAGAATGGAGTATTGCAGCCATAGCTGTTTTTTTTTTTTTTTTTTTTTTTTAGTCTTTACATTAGCTTCACTACAAATATAAAATAAATAAAACGTGCCGTATTAAAACACAGACCGGTATATGGAGCAACAGGAATCAAGACTCAGTCTATAGGAGCTTTTGATCTAATACACAAAATATCATGATAAGTATAACAAGACACACTTGAAAAGCAATTGAAATGTATCGCATGAAGATCTGTAGGCATAGATGTTGCACAGCCTCGTCAAGGAGTTCTTCTTTACTGCCAACTTCACTGCATACCAGAGGGAGGTCTGCTGCACCGGCTGGTCAGAATACATCAACATCGATGTTAGAAGTTCACAGTCGTTCAGCCAATGTGAGCCGAAGTCTACCATTCAAAGAACAGCATGGTGCCCGTTCCTTCATCGAGGATTCAAATATTTCCAAAGAGAGAGATCTGGCAGGTAGTCCTATGTAAATTTGTTGGTTACTACAGTAAGCACTATGTCCTCCGTATAATGAATTCATTTTTCTATTTTTCCCTGTTATACATTATTTTAAATAATTGGGTAAGGAGCTTGCTTGGTAAAAGACGACATCAAAGACTAAATCGTTATGAAAAAGTGTCTGCCTCTGTTTTAATAGCTTCTTATCAAGATGTTTTATAGCGCTTAACAAAAAGGTTTATTCCTATCGTTAAATTTGTTATTCATTCTTACATTCCACTGACCATTATTGTGAAAAATCTGCAAAAACCATGGCAACTGATTTAGGAAGGCTGCGATTAAACAATGTATGGTGCATAAAGAATGTGGCGGAATAACGGGGAACCTGTCTCCCAGGAGTAATAGAGAATGATGTTCGCTACAAATGCATATGCAGAAAAGTGCGTGTCTGTATAATGTGTGTATAGATTCCATTACTCCCATAGGCACAGTGCAGGAATGGGTAAAGAAGTATATATATGAAGCCTCATTTCAGAAACAGACCCGGGACTTCATCCGGCCATACCTATAAAACTGATTACTGTACCTGTGTAGTGCTACCAGTGCCAGGACAAGCTCATCCAGTGCCCAGGGCAAAGATGCCAAACTGCGCCCCCATTCATGATGTGCAAGCTTAGAGTATCCTACGTCCAGCCATAGGTGTGCGCAGCCTATTGCATTAGGGTGTGCACCTCAAAGTATACATTTATTCACTAAATAGAAACTATGAACTCAAATCAGGGATCTGCTTTGGGCCCAAACAGCATTTTTTTTTCACAATTGATCTGTTTTTTTGCAAATTGTCCATAATTGCCTGTTTAGTGGATAAACTCCAGAGAGGACAGCGTTCAGGAGTATGCTGAGTACAGAGTTCAGGAGTGCATTGCATACAGAGGACCGAGTTCAGGAGCGCGCTGCATACAGAGGACAGAATTCAGGAGTGTGCTGTGTACATAGGGCAGAGTTCCGGAGTGCGCTTCCTACAGGGGGCAGAGTTCAGGAGTGTTCTGCTTACAGAGGACAGAGTTCAGGAGTGCACTGTGTATAGAGGACAGAGTTCAGGAGTGCACTGTGTACAGAGGACAGAGATCAGGAGTGCACTGCATACAGAAGACAGAGTTCAGGAGTGCACTGTGTACAGAGGACAGAGTTCGGGAGTGCACTGTGTACAGAGGACAGAGTTCGGGAGTGTGCTGTATACAGAGGACAGAGTTTAGGAGTGCACTGCGTACAGAGGACAGAGTTCAGGAGTGTGCTGCACATAGAGGACAGAGATCTGGAGTGCGCTGCATACAGAGGACAGAGTTCAGGAGTGCACTGTGTACAGAGGACAGAGTTCAGGAGTGCACTGTGTACAGAGGACAGAGTTCAGGAGTGCACTGTGTACAGAGGACAGAGTTCAGGAGTGTGCTGCACATAGGGAACAGAGATCAGGGGTGCGCTGCATACAGAGTTCAAAAGTGTGATGCATACAGAGGACAGAGATCAGAAGTGCACTGCGTACAGAGGATAGAGATCAGGAGTGCGTTGCATACAGAGGACAGAGATCAGGAGTGCACTGTGTACAGAGGGCATAGTTCAGGATTACGCTGCATACAGAGGACAGGGTTCAGGAGTGCACTGCGTACAGAGGACAGAGTTCACGAGTGTGCTGCATACAGAGTACAGTGTTCAGGAGTGCTCTGCATACAGAGGACAGAGTTCAGGGGTCCTCTGCATACAGAGGACAGAGATCAGAAGTGCACTGTGTACAGAGGATAGAGATCAGGAGTGCGCTGCATACAGAGGACAGAGATCAGGAGTGCACTGTGTACAGAGGGCAGAGTTCAGGATTACGCTGCATATAGAGGACAGGGTTCAGGAGTGTGGTGCGTACAGAGGACAGAATTCAGGAGTGCGCTGCGTACAGAGGACAGAATTCAGGAGTGTGTTGCATACAGAGGGCAGTGTTCAGGAGTGCTCTGCATACAGAGGACAGAGTTCAGGGGTCCTCTGCATACAGAGGACAGAGATCAGAAGTGCACTGTGTACAGAGGATAGAGATCAGGAGTGCGCTGCATACAGAGGACAGAGATCAGGAGTGCACTGTGTACAGAGGGCAGAGTTCAGGATTACGCTGCATATAGAGGACAGGGTTCAGGAGTGTGGTGCGTACAGAGGACAGAATTCAGGAGTGCGCTGCGTACAGAGGGCAGAATTCAGGAGTGTGCTGCATACAGAGGGCAGTGTTCAGGAGTGCTCTGCATACAGAGGACAGAGTTCAGGGGTCCTCTGCATACAGAGGACAGAGATCAGAAGTGCACTGTGTACAGAGGATAGAGATCAGGAGTGCACTGTGTACAGAGGGCAGAGTTCAGGATTACGCTGCATATAGAGGACAGGGTTCAGGAGTGTGGTGCGTACAGAGGACAGAGTTTAGGAGTGCACTGCGTACAGAGGACAGAGTTCAGGAGTGCACTGCGTACAGAGGACAGAGTTCAGGAGTGTGCTGCACATAGAGGACAGAGATCTGGAGTGCGCTGCATACAGAGGACAGAGTTCAGGAGTGCACTGTGTACAGAGGACAGAGTTCAGGAGTGCACTGTGTACAGAGGACAGAGTTCAGGAGTGCACTGTGTACAGAGGACAGAGTTCAGGAGTGCACTGTGTACAGAGGACAGAGTTCAGGAGCGTGCTGCACATAGGGAACAGAGATCAGGGGTGCGCTGCATACAGAGTTCAAAAGTGTGATGCATACAGAGGACAGAGATCAGAAGTGCACTGCGTACAGAGGATAGAGATCAGGAGTGCGTTGCATACAGAGGACAGAGATCAGGAGTGCACTGTGTACAGAGGGCATAGTTCAGGATTACGCTGCATACAGAGGACAGGGTTCAGGAGTGCACTGCGTACAGAGGACAGAGTTCACGAGTGTGCTGCATACAGAGGACAGTGTTCAGGGGTCCTCTGCATACAGAGGACAGAGATCAGAAGTGCACTGTGTACAGAGGATAGAGATCAGGAGTGCGCTGCATACAGAGGACAGAGATCAGGAGTGCACTGTGTACAGAGGGCAGAGTTCAGGATTACGCTGCATATAGAGGACAGGGTTCAGGAGTGTGGTGCGTACAGAGGGCAGAATTCAGGAGAGTGCTGCATACAGAGGGCAGAATTTAAGAGTGCTGTGTACAGAGGACAGAGTTCAGGAGTGAGCTGCATACAGTGGGCGGAGTTAAGGAGTGCGCTGCGTACAGAGGACAGAATTCAGGAGTGAGCTGCGTACAGAGAATAGCATTCAGTAGTGTGCAGGGCCGTTTTTAATATTGATTGGACCCTGGGCAAAACTTTTCTTGGGGCCCCCCCTCCATGCAGTTTTGCTCTCCACCTGCTCTGAGACATACAATAAATAGCAGCTAGACTCAAAATCAGTTTAAAGAATCAGATCAGGCAGCTATTGCGATTGGTTGCGAGGTTACAGTGCATCAATACCGCTCACTGACTGGTTGCCAGAGGTTAAAGCACACATTACGGCTCACTGATTAGTTGCTAGAGGTTACAGCACATGATTTCTGCTTGTTGATTGGCTGCTAGAGATTACTGTGGATATGACCTCAGGGGGGCATGATATACATATCAATGCCGCCGGACGCCGCTATTTACATATGAATGCCGGTAATTTACATGTAAACACAGGGTCTGCAGGTGAGTCGTCTGTACACAACAAAAGGGCAGAGCTGGGCAGCATTAGTAGCAGCACTTCACACTGAGATATTGGGACGCAGCACGGGACTAAAACCTCAAGGGACGAGGGAATTTAATCTGGAATAGTTGGCAAGTATGAGGCAGCTGCTTTGGGCCCCACAACACTGACAGGGCCTAGGGCAGCTGCCCCTTTTGCCCTGCCTTAAAAACGGCCCTGGGAGTGTGCTGCGTAGAGAGGACAGAGATCAGGAGTGCACTGCATACAGATGACACAGTTCAGGAGTGAGCTGCATACAGAAGACAGAGTTCAGGAGTGCACTGTGTAAAAAGGACAGAGTTCAGGAGTGCACTGCGTACAGAGGACAGAGATCAGGAGTGCACTGCAAACAGAAGACAGAGTTCAGGAGTGCACTGCGTAGAGAGGACAGAGATCAGGAGTGCACTGCATACAGAAGACAGAGTTCAGGAGTGCACTGTGTACAGAGGACAACGTTCGGGAGTGTTCTGCTTACAGAGGACAGAGATCAGGAGTGCACTGCATAGAGAGGACAGAGATCAGGAGTGCACTGCGTACAGAGGACAGAGATCAGGAGTGTGCTGCATACAGAGGACAGAGTTCAGGAGTGCACTGCATACAGAGGACAAAGTTCAGGAGTGCACTGTTTACAGAGAACACAGTTCGGGAGTGTGCTGCATGCAGAGGACAGAGTTCAGGAGTGCACTGTGTACAGAGGATAGAGTTCAGGAGTGTGCTGCGTACAGAGGACAGAGATCGGGAGTGCGCTACATATAGAGGACAGAGTTCAGGAGTGTGCTGTGTACAGAGGACAGAGATCAGAAACTCCCAGGGCGGCAATGACAAAAGGGATTTAGCAGCAGCAGCATATGCAGCGCTGCTCCCAAAATAGGATGAATCACTACATGTGTGAAGCACACTGTGCCCACATACACACTTGCACTCTTTATGATATGCCACTGGCGCATGAGTTGCCACTGGCACACACGGCACACCCAGTGCGCACGCCTATGCATCCAGCAGTCACTCGCTTGTCAAAATCACTGCTGCTGTCTCTACTCCTGTCAGCCTAGTAACAGAAGGAAGGTGTCCCCATCCCTGCAGTAAACCATTGCGTCCAGGGCAGCTGTCCCTCCCGCCCACCCCTTATCCGAGTCATAAGCGCTACCCCCAAAGGGGCTGCTGTAGATTTAACAGGTTCTTTCCTAAAACAGAAAAGAGGCAGCCAGGCACACAGCAACATTCTGGCTCAGTAAACAGTCCAGGGTAGGGGTGTCAAACTCAATTTCATTGTGGGCTGCATCAGCATTATGGCTGCCCTCAAGGGCCAGTTGTATCTGTAAGGCTAAATGTCCAGAACACCCCACCCCCACTTACATCAGATGTCAAGAGTCCCCCCCCCATCAGAAGTTAAGAGTCCCCCCCTTACTTTGTGTTGCTGGCAGAAAGTCTCTGGGGGCGGAGCTGGGAACCAGGAAGTGCAGGGTCTGGGGAAAGGACCAGAGAGAGACTGGAGTCTGCTCTATGCTGAGACCTGGGGAGGCGGAGATGAGGGGGTTCTGCAGCTTCAAAGAAAAGGCCAAGATTTGTAAGAGGAGTTCTGTCCTCCTCTCTGCTGCCGACTGGCTGAGACAAGCTGGGGGTGGAGATGAGGGGGGTGTTGCAGCTGCAGGAGAGGTGCAAGGGCCACATGAAATGGCCTGGAGGGCTGGATTCGGCCCGTGACCTTTTGTTTAACACATGTGGTCTAGGGGATGTCTTTGTAGTTATTTATTTATTTAAGACAATGGGGGGAAAAAAAAATACTACAAAATGCTTGAGCGCAATTCTGCAGAGGACACTTCTGTCTCAAAACATCAGTAACACAGCCCTTCACTCACAGCTGGGGACCATGAGACAAAGTTCAGCCCAGACTATGAGGGTCTGAAACAGTCCCAGTTCTTGCAGCTGGCAGGTAAATACTGGGGAGATGGGGATCCTTTGTGCTAGGGGGTCACTCCTGTGCTGGGGAGTAGGGCTTTCAATGCTGGGGAGTAGAGATTTCTGTCCTGGGGAGTAGAGATTTCTGTCCTGGGGAGTGGGCATGTTCATGCTGGGCATTTTTGTTTGGCAAAGGGAAGCTCTTTTGCTGGGCAGAGACGTTTGCGCTGCGGGAATATTTGCAAATAGGGATGAGCCGAACACCCCCCGGTTCGGTTCGCACCAGAACCCGCGAACGGACCGAAAGTTCGCACGAACGTTAGAACCCCATTGACGTCTATGGGACTCGAACGTTCGAAATCAAAAGTGCTCATTTTAAAGGCTAATTTGCATGGTATTGTCCTAAAAAGGGTTTGGGGACCCGGGTCCTACCCCAGGGGACATGTATCAATGCAAAAAAAACTTTTAAAAACGGCCGTTTTTTCGGGAGCAGTGATTTTAATGATGCTTAAAGTAAAAAAAAAAAAAGTGAAATATTCCTTTAAATATCGTACCTGGGGGGTGTCTATAGTATGCCTGTAAAGTGACGCGTGTTTCCCATGTTTAGAACAGTCCCTGCACCAAATGTCATTTTTAAAGGAAAAAATCTCATTTAAAACTGCTTGCGGGTTTAATGTCATGTCGGGTCATGGCAATATGGATGAAAATCAGTGAGACAAACGGCATGGGTACCCCCCAGTCCATTACCAGGCCCTTTGGGTCTTGTATGGATATTAAGGGGAACCCCGCACCCAAATTAAAATAAGGAAAGGTGTGGGGCCACCAGGCCCTATATACTCTGAACAGCAGTATACAGGCGGTGCAAACAAGACAGGGACTGTAGGTTTGTTGTTAAGTAGAATCTGTTTGTAATTTTGAACATTTTTAACGTGTTTAGCTCCAGCCAAAAAATCTTTTCTAAGCTTTTTGGAAAACATAGGGAAGGGTTATCACCCCTGTGACATTTGTTTTGCTGTCTTTCCTCCTCTTCAGAAGATTTCACCTCACTTTTTTGTCCCAATGAAAAATGTTTTTTGAAAATTTGGGTTTTTTTGTGGAACAAGGATTGGAAAGCATCAGTGGAAAGGAGAAATTGTTTTCCCATATTAACTCTTACAGGAGAGAATTTCCCTTCCTAGGGGTAGATTTCATCTCACTTCCTGTTGTCTCCTTCCGTTTGCAAGTAGGAGTCGTTTGTAAGTTAGATGTTTGAAAGTAGGGTCCTGCCCTATATACTCAGCAGAAATTTGGGCCTTAGGTGTTGCTGTGGCCACAACACTGTAAGCCCTCACAGGGCCCTGCTGTGAAATATTAGATCAAGAATTGTAATTACATGCCCCTGTTGAACAGGAGCTGAAAAATTAGGCCTTAGGCACTGGTGCTGGTGCCACAACACTGCAACCCCTCACAGACACTCTAGTTGGAACGCAGGAACGAGCCCTGTTGCAAAGTATTGCTTCAAAAATTGTAATTACACGCCCCTGTTAGACAGGGGCAGAAAAATTGGGCCTTAGGCACTGGTGCTGGTGCCACAACACTGCAACCCCTCACAGACACTCTAGTTGGAATGCAGGAACGAGCCCTGCTGCAAAGTATTACATCAAAAATTGTAATTACATGCCCCTGTTAAACAGGGGCTGAAAAATTGTGCCTTAGGCACTGGTGGTGGCGCCCAGAACCAAAAATGTTCTTACAAGCTTTCAGCGTGATGATTGAGGAGGAAGAGGATAATTACTCAGGGATAGTCACTCAGCATCAGCATAGGCAGTCTTTGAAGGGATCTGAGATTTCAAAAAAAATTATTCGGTTACATCAGCATCAGGTGCTTGGTAGCTGGTGGTGATCCAAGACTCATTCATTTTTATGAAGGTCAGCCGATCGACCGAGTCGGTGGACAGACGCACCCTGTGATCGGTTACCACGCCTCCAGCAGCACTGAATGTGCGTTCCGAAAGAACGCTGGATGCAGGACAGGCCAGTAGCTCAATTGCATACTGTGCAAGCTCTGGCCAGTGATCCATCCTCAAGACCCAGTAACCCAGAGGATTTTCGGTGGGAAAGGTGTCCAAGTCTGATCTTGCCCCTAGGTATTCCTGCACCATGTAAAACAGACGCTGGCGATGGTTGCTGGAACCGATCATACCTTGGGGCTGCGGACCAAAAAATTGTCTGAACGCATCGGTCAGACGGCCACCTTCTCCACCGCTCCTTCTTTGACTGACCGAAGCCTCAGCAACACGTTGTCCAGAAACAGGAGTTTGTAACCTCCCAGTCTCTGGGAACGCGTTGCACAGACCTTTCTGCAAGGCCTCCCGAAGATGTTTCATCCTCTGCTCCCTCTGCGATGGCAAGATAAGGTCCGCAACCTTACCCTTGTAACGTGGATCAAGGAGGGTTGCCAGCCAGTATTGGTCCTTCTCCTTGATACCACGAATACGAGGATCCTTACGCAGGCTTTGCAGGATCAGGGAGGCCATGCAGCGTAGGTTTGCTGAGGCATTCGGTCCGGAGTCCTCTGGGTCACTAAGAACGACATGGTCCGCAGCCACCTCCTCCCAGCCACGTACAAGTCCATGTGTTTCTTGGGACTGATCCCTTAAAGACTGCTGCTGATGCTGAGTGCCAGGCTCCACCTCCATACTGACACAATCTTCCTCCTCCTCCTCTTCCTCCTCGTCCTCTTCCTGTGTGATCGGCGGGCACGCAGGAACACTGTCTGGATAAAGGGGGCCTTGAGAGCTAAGGAAGTCCTCCTCTTCCTGCCTCTGTTCTGCCTCAAGTGCCCTGTCCATTATTCCACGCAGCGTGTGCTCCAACAGGTGGACAAGGGGGACAGTGTCACTGATGCATGCACTGTCACTGCTCACCATCCTCGTGGCCTCCTCGAATGGTGACAGGACAGTGCATGCATCCCTGATCATGGCCCACTGGCGTGGGGAAAAAAAAACAAGCTCTCCTGACCCTGTCCTGGTGCCATAGTCGCACAGGTACTCATTGATGGCCCTCTGCTGCGTGTGCAGCCGCTGCAGCATGGCCAACGTTGAGTTCCACCTGGTGGGCATGTCACAGATTAGGCGGTTCTTGGGCAGGTTAAACTCCTTTTGGAGGTCCGTCAGCCGAGCACTGGCATTATATGACCGGCGGAAATGCACACAGACTTTCCTGGCCTGCCTCAGGACATCCTGTAAGCCCGGGTACCTGCCCAAGAACCGCTGCACCACCAAGTTAAGGACGTGAGCCAAACAGGGCACATAGGTCATTTGTCCCTGTCGGAGGGCAGAGAGGAGGTTGGTGCCATTGTCGCAAACCATTCCTGCCTTAAGTTGGCGTGGCGTCAACCACCTCTGAACCTGCCCCTGCAGAGCTGACAGAACCTCTGCCCCAGTGTGGCTCCTGTCCCCCAAGCACACCAGCTCAAGCACCGCATGGCATCTTTTGGCCTGCGTACTTGCGTAGCCCCTTGAACGCCTACGGAGCACCGCTGGTTCCGAGGAAGAGGCCATGGAGGAAGAAGAAGAGGAGGGGGTGGAGGAGAGAGGTGTGTCACAATCAGCATTTTGGAGGCGTGGTGGCGGAACAACCTCCAACACTACTGCACCTTGTCCTGCATCCTTCCCAGCTGCCAGCAGAGTCACCCAATGCGCCGTGAAACTTAGGTAACGTCCCTGTCCATGCCTGCTGGACCATGAGTCAGCGGTAATATGCACCTTACCGCTGACCGCCCTGTCCAGCGAGGCATGGACATTGCCTTCCACATGCCGGTAGAGAGCCGGAATCGCCTTCCGTGAGAAAAAGTGGCGTTTGGGTACCTGCCACTGAGGAACCGCACATTCCACAAACTCACGGAAGGGGGCAGAGTCTACCAACTGAAAAGGCAGCAGTTGAAGTGCTAGCAATTTTGCCAAGCTAGCATTCAACCGCTGGGCATGTGGATGGCTGGGAGCAAACTTCTTTCGGCGGTGCAGCAGCTGGGGCAGGGAAATTTGCCTGGTACAATCTGACGTCGGTGTACCAAAAGCAGATTGCCCACAAGTACTTGGCTGTGACACACCTAATTCTACACCTTCATTCCTCTCACTGCAGGTCTCAGAGAGGACTGAAGGTCTAGTGGGGTTGGAAATCTCAGCTGATGAGGAGCAAGGAGAGATCCTCTTTGTTCTTTGGTGTGGGTCTTTTAGATACGCTTGCCAACGAACTGCATGGCAGGTCAACATATGTCTGGTCAAGCATGTGGTACCCAAGCGGGAGATGTTTTGGCCACGCGAGATACGCTTGAGACATATGTTGCAAATAGCATCGGTGCGATCTGATGCACTCGTCTCAAAAAAGGCCCACACCAAAGAACTTTTTGAATAACGCGCAGAGACTGCAGCGCCCTGCACATGTGGAGCTTTGGGGTGTGATGCAGACAATGTGCTGCCCTTAGGCTGGCCCCTGGAGGGCATCCTGCCTCGTTGGTGATGTGCCGCCGCCTCCTCCTCCTCCTCCTCCTCCTCCTCTCTCCTATCAGGCACCCACGTTGAGTCAGTGACCTCATCATCCCCTCCCTCCTCATCACTGGAGCAAACCTGGCAGTATGCTGCAGCAGGGGGAGCATGACTGCCAGATTGCTGTCCTTCTTGGGCACCCTCTCTGTCCGTGCTCATGTTACTGCCTTCATCGAGCTCAGTATCGTCATCAGAGCCTTCCAAACGCTGGGCATCCTCCTGGAGCATGTACCCAACCATAGGCGTGCCCACGGGGTGTGCCGGGTGTGCCCAGGCACACCCTAATCATTGTGCTCTCTTTGGTTGTGACTGGTGTCAGTAGTTGTGACTACTACTGCTCATGTCACCACTGTCTGGCCTGGGTTGGTCCTGCAAGAAAAAGCATCTTTTTGTCTTTTTGCAGCACAGCCTGCACTGCAGGGACTAGGGAGTCCCCGGGACCACAGGCGCGGCGGAGTGATCCGGCCGCATTTCCCGATGGGTCCTGTATAGTTCCGGCGGCGCAGGTACTGCAGGCAGCGGCGGAGTGATATGCATCTGCACTCCGCCCCCCTCCGGCCTCCTCTCTCTCGCTTCCCTCGGAAGAAGCAGCGGACTCAGCGGAGCCTCAGCCTGGACTCGGATAGCGGCAGGCGGCTGGCTCAGTCAGGTAAGCAGTGCCAGTGAGACAGCACTGAGCAGGGAAGGGCAGTCACACGATGGACGAAAAATAAAAAAAAAACAAAAAGGCAACTCGATATGAACCCTGTCCCTGCCAGCAAAAAAGTAAGTGTGAATATATATATATATATATATATATATATATATACACTTACTTTTTTGCTGACAAGCCAGGCAGGGTTCATATTGATTTAAATTGTATATGTGATGTACATAATGTACATAAAATTTTTATATATATATATATATATATATATATAATTTTTTTTTTATATACATCACATATACAATTCAAATCAATATGAACCCTGCCTGGCTTGTCAGAAAAAAAGTAAGTGTATATATATATATATATATGTGTGTGTATATATATATATATATATATATATATATATATATATATATATATATATATACACACTTTTTTGCTGACAAGCCAGGCAGGGTTCATATTGATTTGATTTGATTGTATATGTAACTCACAAAAAAAAAAAAAAAAAAAAATATATATATATATATATTTTTTTTTTTTTTCCATACATACATTAAGTCGATTTTTACATGTCATTTTTTTAAAATTGTTCTCACGTGGTACAATAATGCTTCGATAATGTTATTTTAAAAAATAACAATTAAAAAAAATGACATTTAAAAAATCAACTTAACCACAACCTTTGAAAGATTTTCCCTCTTCAGGACCAGGCCATTTTTTGCTATTTAAGGCCCATTTCACACAAACGGACCGTTAAGGTCCGCTTGTCAGTTTTGACATGAACGGGCGCTCCATGCTAGCCTATGGAGCAACGGATGTCAGCGGTGACATGTCCGCTGACATCCAACCCCGTCCGATCCGCTAAAATCAGACGGATGCCTCTACGTTCGGATCCGTCGCTATCGGATCGGGTGAGATCTGATGAAAACGGACATGCTGTCCGTTTTCGTCCAATCTCTCCATAGGCAGCAGCGGCGGTCGACAAGCCCCTCCCCGCTCAGTGAGCAGAGAGGGACCTGTCATGCAAATAGAGCTGTGTGTGTGTGTATATATATATATATATATATATATATATATATATATATGTGTGTGTGTTTGAGCTTTGGTTTGAGGTGCACACTCTAATGCAATAGGCTGCGCACGCCTATGTACCCAACACTGTGGTCAAACAGTTCGAGGGAATCCTCATGAGGACATGGTGGGGCTAGGGAAGGAGTCACTGATGACATTGAGCTGAGGGAAGAGGCCGCTGCTTTGCCAGACAAAGCACCCTGGGCATGGGTGAGAGAGGATGAGGAGGATGAGGACGGCTTGGTCATCCACTCGACCAAGTCTTCCGCATGTTGCGGCTCAACGCGGCCAGCTGCCGAAAAAAAGGCCAAGCGTGTCCCATGGCCCCGTGCTGATGAGGATGCACCGTCTCCACGACCAGCACTAGACACAGAGCCTGCTTGCCCTCTCTTATTGGCTTGTGACTGTCTGCCTCTCCTTCTTGGCCTTCCAGACATACTAATGGCCTGTAGCTGCACTAAGCTGGGATAGAACACCTGTAATTTTCTTCAAGTAGCTTTATATACTGTAACCAGACAAGCCTGCCTGTCAGTAGGAAGATAACAGGAACGGATCTAGCTGAACACTGTGAGCAGGACGCACTGTACTAAATGTAAATAGTCTAGCTGCCTGACCGTGGTACTAATAGGATCAAATAGAACACCTGTAATTTTCTTCAGGTAGCTTTATATACTGTAACCAGACAAGCCTGCCTGTCAGTAGGAATTTAACAGGAACGGATCTAGCTGAACACTGTGAGCAGGACGCACTGCACTAAATGTAAATAGTCTAGAAGATAACAGGAACGGATCTAGCTGAACACTGTGAGCAGGACGCACTGCACTAAATGTAAATAGCAGGAACGGATCTAGATGAACACTGTGAGCAGGACGCACTGCACTAAATGTAAATAACAGGAACAGATCTAGCTGAACACTGTGAGCAGGACGCACTGCACTAAATGTAAATAGCAGGAACGGATCTAGCTGAACACTGTGAGCAGGACGCACTGCACTAAATGTAAATTGCATGAACGGATCTAGCTGAACACTGTGAGCAGGACGCACTGCACTAAATGTAAATAGTCTAGAAGATAACAGGAACGGATCTAGCTGAACACTGTGAGCAGGACGCACTGCATTAAATGTAAATAGTCTAGATAGAAGATAACAGGAACGGATCTAGCTAAACTGAATACAGTGTATATATATATATGCAACACCTGGGATGCATATATATACACAATACACTGTAAGTGCAGCTAACTGACTGACTGTCCTGCCTAATCTATCTAACTCAAATCAAATGACACTGTCTCTCTCTCTCTCTATCTCTCAGCACACCGGAACACACACTACACAGGGCCGCCGTGCAGGCGGCCTTATATAGTGTGGGGTGTGTACTAAATCCCCTGAGCCATAATTGGCCAAAGCCACCCTGGCTTTGGCCAATTACAGCTCTCTCTACTGACGGCGCTGTGATTGGCCAAGCATGCGGGTCATAGTGCATGCTTGGCCAATCATCAGCCAGCAATGCACTGCGATGCCGCAGTGAATTATGGGCCGTGACGCGCCACACGAATTTAGCGCGAACGGCCCATAACGTTCGCAATTCGGCGAACGATCGAACAGCCGATGTTCGAGTCGAACATGGGTTCGACTCGAACACGAAGCTTATCCCTATTTGCAAACATGACCTACTTCACGAGCAGTACAGAGAGTACTGAGGGAATTTTAACTGCTATGGGTGAGGAGGGTTATTTTAGGGGGAAAGAAGATTTTTGCTGATAGGGTAGGAAAATGTTTTCATTGGGTTGGGGGATTTCCACTAATATCGGTGGTTATTGCGGGGGGGGGTCGGGGGTTCTTACAGGAATGAGGAGGGGTTTTATGTACGTAGAGGGTTTTGCTTGGGGAGGGAAAAGAAATTTTTTCTTGGGAAAAGGTATACATCCTCCTGAGCTTTGTACTTTTTACATTACATACTCATGACCAGTGGTGACCCGTAATGAAAAGTGCAGGTGCGCCGCCCCCCTATCCATGCGTCCGGCCCGCTAATCTTCATGCAGGGCGCAGCACGCATGGATTCCAATTCGTTTTTTTTTTTTTTTTTTTTGAAGCACGTGATTAGAATCAGAGGCTCTAATAGGCTTCAAAAAAGGGTGGGCTTGGGCGCAGAGAACTGCGCCCCGAGCCCACCCAGTTGTGTGACAATTGCCAATGAATATTCGCTATTGTTACATGGTTACGTGGTTAGTAAGGTTGAATAAAGACACCAGTCCATCCAGTTCAACCTGAGTGAGTGTGGGTGTGTGTCCCTATCCCTGTACATTGTGTCTCACTAAGATTCTCATCTATTATATTATTATTTTTATTTAAGGTACCAACATAGCGCTCCACACATACATCGCACGCTCCCATTGGTCCCTACCTTCAAGGATCCCACAATCCAAGGTCCCCAACTCACACCCATATACTAGGGCCAATTTTGGACCAAAGCCAATTAACCTACCAGCATGTCTTTGGAGGGTGGGAGGAAACCGGAGTACCCGGAGGAAATCCTACGCAGGCACAGAGAGAACATGCAAACTCCAGGCAGGTAGTGTCGTGGTTGGGATATTTTATATTGTCACACTGATTGTTCTCCTGGCCAGTCAGGAAGCGGGTCCTGAGACCCGTTTCCCGATAAGCCTAAAGGAGAAGCGATCCTATTGGCCTAGAAGGAGGAGGGAGGGGATGCACTGCCGCCATGATGCTGAGAAGGAGACGCAGAGGAACCTGCAGCCCGTCACCCGGGGGGAAGTGCTGCCCGCGGCATAGATGGGGTAAGTGTGGGGCTGGTAACCGACGGGCGGGGGGGGGGTCCTGACCGGGGGGTGGCTATGGGTGCATTGTCCGCCCCCCCCAAGAATGTACCACCAGCCGCCACTGCTCATGACCTCTGCGCATTAAATACTGCTGAGTCCTGCGCTTTGTAAATTACATGCTCCTGATCCCTGCACATTGTAGTTTGAATACTATTGACCCTTTACTTGTGCATTACATACTACTGACCCCTGCACTTTGTATTTTCATTCCAATGATTTTTATTGAAAAGAGATTGAGGCAATCATTAAAGTACTAAATATATGTCAAACAATGGTCTTACAATGGGGATCGTATTCTGATCATACCATAACTAAACAATATTATAGTGACTGTCTATGACCAACCCCCCCCCCACAGAGGGGCAAGATGGAGACATGCGAAAAGCATGAAGTGCAGTGGTTGAGGTGGTCCATTCACTATAGGCATAATACTGATGATACCAGCACATACGGCAATTCAGGACTATTATTCATATATGGTTCCAAAATGAGAAGAAAGGAAAAAGAGGGGGAAGATCCTATAAAAATGGCTTCTGTAAAATTGAACAAAAATTACCAATGGTAAACCAAAGAACACCACATTTCCATAGATAAACTAGGCTAATGGTAGTACTGTAGCCCACATCAAAGCCTTTATAAAAAGATCAGACAGAAGTTAGAAAATGAAAAAAAAAAGTGGAAAAAAAGGGGTTGAGAAAGAAAAGAAGAAAGAAGATTTACAGACGATCACCACGTTCCAGAACGACAACCCACCTCCATCCCAAACCTCACGGGGACTGGAGGTATCTAATCCAGTGGTTCCAAACCTTTTCAAAACTGTGACGTTGGTCACGAAGGATGCTAGCCAATTTTTCAATAATCATGTTCCAGGAGATTTTGTTTTTTCACTAATACTAGATTTATCACAGGAGTTTTCCATGCTCACGCTGGTGGTTTTAGCTGCCGGAAAAATAAAAAAGGTGAGATTTTTAGGTAACTCACTCAATAGATCAGAAAATAATGCTGTCTTAACAATTTTGGGAATGTTAAACCTGGTCACTGAATATACCAAATTAAATATTCTTGTCCAAAACCGCTGTACTTTTGGGTATGTCCAACAAATATGGAACATGTTGCCCTCCTGGCCACACCCCCTGAAGAAGAGAGCCAATACTGTATATCGGGGTAAATTTTGGCTAACCGTGTCGGAACAAGGTACCATCGAGGCAATTACCTTCTGCATTCTATTTTGCATACTATTGACCCCTGCACTTATTTATGATCCTTATTTATAATCTTTTATTTTTTTTACTAACAGCGGACCCTTGGTCATCTAGCCATGTATTCTAGTATAAAGCCCTTTAGAGGAGTTGGGATCATGGGTGGCACCTTGGACCTCTCCAGTGTTTGATCGTCACTGATGTTACTTATTTCAAATATTTCCACTTATTCTTTTTTATTCTATGCTTTTTTGAAGGAAAGGTGATCATGAAAGGGCAGCTTTGCACAAAAGGTTTACTTTTAAGAAGGACATTATGAGCTCTCAATCTTGCTGCCCCTTTTTAATATGTTTTAGTTCATGTCTTTAGAACACCAAACTGTGATTAACTGTCTTGGTCAAACAAGGCAAGGTCAAAGCCACGGTGGCAAGAAGAAGAAGGAATGGAAGTAAGATGAATAGGCAACCTGGGAACTCAAGTGAGAGAAAAGTCAGTTACAAAGCCTAGAGCTTATGCTCCAGAGACGAAGATGCTGTAATAAAGAACACGCACAGCCATGAAAACCGTCCACATCAACGAGTGAAAAACCTACAGCTAAGGTAAAAGGGAAAAAATATTTTTGGTAAGATTATGTAGCGCTACCCCAGAAAGAGCTGCTGGTTGTTAACTGGTTCTTCCCCAACAGTGCAGAGGCCACCACTCACAGGCAAAAGTCCATTCGTTCCAGCTCCATTACATAGTCTAGAGCAGTGGTCATCAACTCCTGTCCTCAGGGCCCACTAACAGGCCAGGTTTGCAAGATAACTGAAAAACATCACAGGTGATATCATTTGCTGCTCAGTGATTGCAGTATTCTAGTCTGCATCTCCCCAAGGTAATACAGAAGACCTGGCCTGTTAGTGGGCCCCGAGGACAGGGTTGATGACCACTGGTCTAGAGGATGTCTTTTTTTTTGTATTTGCTTGTAGAACTCATAATAGGAGAGGGGTGGTAGGAGATACTGAAGATCTACAGACTTGTAACAGGGGGATGCCCCGAGCTAGCTACAACTTCTTTGGGTCAGTCTTTAAGCCAAAAACAAAGGGAATGACCAGAACGGAGACTCAATAGAAGCAGTCTTCAGAATAGGTACAACTGGCACCCTAGAAGCACGCAGTCACTAAACCGTGAGTTAGGGTCAGTACTCACACTATCCCAGGGCAGCTGGGGTATTGGCTGGGACATCTCAAAGCTTCTACCAGGCATTTCTAGAATGCTTAGCTCCTGGCAAAATGAGAAATAGGCCCCCCAGCTCTGCCATAGTTGGGACCTCAATGACCATCAGCCAACCCTAGAGGAACTGCCTCAAAGGGCAACAGCCCCCGAGGCTTGGGACTCCTCCAGCAGGTCCAGTCCAGGGCTGCTCCAGGCCTCACACTATTTATGTCTCCATTTATTTTGAATTTCCCCAACAGTTTTTTTTAATGTTTTCTTGTACAGTTATGACCCCTTTATTTCTGTCTGAGCTCCTGCCTTTGTATGCTTTTACTGCACAGCTTCTTTGGGCCAGTATGTAAGCCGGAAACAAAGGGGAAGACTAGAATGGAGACTCAATAGAAGCAGTCTCCAATAATAGCTACATCTGACACCCCAAGAGCACACAGTCACGAAATCTTGAGCATTGGTCAGTACTCACAATATCCCAGGGCAGCTGAAATATTGGATGGGACATCTCCCAGCTTCTACCAGGCATTCCTCAGACCGAATCCCTAGCTTCTGGTGAAATGAGAAATAGGTCCCCCAGCTCTGCCGTAGTTGGAACCTTGATGACCATCAGCCAACCCTAGAGGGACTGCCTCAAAGGGCAGCAGCCCCCCCGAGACTTAGGACTCCTCCAGTAGGTCCAGTCCAGGGCTGCTCCAGGCCTCTGACTATTTATGCCCCCCTTCATTTTGAATTCTTCCAACTGTGTGTGTGTGTTTTTTTTTTCTTGTACAGTTGTATCCCCTCTATTTGTATCTGAGCTCCTGCCTTTGTATGCTGTACAATTTTTTCAATAAATAAAATAAATGAATGACTAAAAATCTAAGTTAATGAACTCAAATCATTACACTAATTTCTCCAGCTAAAATATTATGGTAATACAGGGACTGTGGGAGTGCTAGCATTATAATGATTGTGATATAATTAGAACAGATGGTTTTAACCAAACATAAAGAAATTAGACCATAAATATTCCAGCATTAAAAATTCCAGACCTAAGCTAATTCGGTTTATTGTCAGAGTCCCCATAATGCTGGAGACCCTGATAATATCAAACATGACCAAGTGTAACAAAAAAAAAGATACAATTATAAAAGATAAAAGAAACAACTTCTATTATGTAATTATGGAATTTATAAGTTTAACCACTTCCATATCGGGCCTATTCTGGCACTCCTCTCCTACATGTAAAAATCATAATTTTTTTTGCTAGAAAATTACTCAGAACCCCCAAACATTCTATATATTTTTTTTAGCAGACACCCTAGAAATTAAAATGGCGGTCATTGCAACTTTTTATCTCGCACGGCATTTGCGCAACAATTTTTCAAACATGTTTATTTTGGAAAAAAAATAATTTTTATGATTTAAAAAAATAACAAAACAGTAAACTTAGCCCAATTTTTTTTAATATAATGTGAAAGATGATGTTACGCCGAGTAAATAGATACCCAACATGTCACGCTTTAAAATTGCGCACACTCATGGAATGACGCCAAACTTCAGTACTTGAAAAACTCCAAAGGTGACGCTTTAACATTTTTTACAGGTTACATGTTAAGAGTTACAGAGGAGGTCTAGTGCTAGAATTGTTGCTTGCGCTCTAACGCATGGGGCGATACCTCACATGTGTGGTTTGAACAGCGTTTACATATGTGTGCAGGACTAACATGTGCGTTCGCTTCTTAGCGCCAGCTACCAGGGACAGTTGCGTTTTAAATTTTTTTTTTTTCAAATATAAGTTTTTGATTAGTGCCCAACATGGGCTAAGGCAGTAGGTACAAACATACATATAAACATTCAAAAGGGAGGGGGTCAACGTGATCAACATCAACACATGGAGGGAGAAATAAAACAGGGTTCATGTACATCTTCCAAAACGTAATTATGTTTCTAGTGACAAGTACCTCTTAAATTGACATTGTGGGGCTGAGGGTAAATTTTTGTTTTAATTTTGTTTTTTATTTTACTTTATTTTTTTTATTTTTACAACATTTTTTTTTATCACTTTTATTCCTATTACAAGGAATGTAAACATCCCTTGTAATAGGAATAATTCGTGACAGGTACTCTTTATGGAGAGATGCGGGGTCAATAAGACCCCACATCTCTCCTACAGGCTGGAAAGCATGAGATCAGGAAAAAAAAATCCACAACCTCATGCTTACCAGCCGCGATCGCGGCTTTGTTTACATCTGCCCGGATGTGACATCATAACGTCGCGCCCGGGCCTCCAACGGTCATAGAGATGACCGGTGACCATATGGTCACCGGACATCTCTATGCTTGTCATCCGTTGGCTGCCGATTCTTTCTCCGGGTCCCCGATGGCACGGAAGAGCCCTGAGAAGCACCGGATGGTAGCGGGAAGGGGGATGCCCGCTCCCGTTGGCTGGAAGAACAATCAAGCAGCGAAACTGCCACTATGATCATTCTTATGGTGCACAGAATCGCCGGCTGAAAACAAGGTTATCCGAATGATGCCTGTAGCTGCACCCATCATTCAGATATTCCCACTGAAAGTCCAGGATGTCATATGACGTTCTTGGGTGGGAAGTGGTTAATACTCTCTCACTGAGTAAAAAAGCATAAAAAAAAAGTAGACCTGTAAGGTCAGGTTCATACCTAGCATTTTGTGAACTCCCATTTTGCACTCGTTTTTGCATGATTTTGCGCTATATGCAAATGGCAGCTCATTCCTGTCAATGGGTTGCACCATGCATGGCAAATTCATGTACATTTTTGGGCGCTAAGCTTTGCACGTGTTTTGCAAAAATGCACATCTGCTTGCTGCTCTGGGGTGCCATAGACAATAAATAGCACCGCAAGCGTGATATGCATTTTTTGCGCATTTCATAATCACATGCAAAAGCGCATGCATTCGCAAAATGCTCAGGTATGAACACAGAGACTTGATGCTTACCTGTCCCACATCCTGTCCCTCTACTCTTCACTTCCTTGCAGAGCAATGGCTTTCTCTGCTTTGCCAAATGCCCGGTCCTGGGACACTGAGGTTGCCAAATGCCCGGTCCTGGGGCACTGAGGTTGCCAAATGCCCGGTCCTGGGACACTGAGGTTGCCAAATGCCCAGTCCTGGGACACTGAGGTTGCCAAATGCCCGGTCCTGGGACACTGAGGTTGCCAAATGCCCGGTCCTGGGACACTGAGGTTGCCAAATGCCCGGTCCTGGGACACTGAGGTTGCCAAATGCCCGGTCCTGGGACACTGAGGTTGCCAAATGCCCGGTCCTGGGACACTGAGGTTGCCAAATGCCCGGTCCTGGGACACTGAGGTTGCCAAATGCCCAGTCCTGGGACACTGAGGTTGCCAAATGCCCAGTCCTGGGACACTGAGGTTCCTTTCACCATACCCCTATGTCCCTACAAATCGTGGGGTAGGGATCCACAGGAGGAACCACATAGAGAAGTGGGGGACACTCTGGTGTGTTGCAGTAACGCATGTGGTGTGTTGCAGTTGCAGTAACATTATATGCGTTAGCACATTGCAGTACCATTTATTTTGAATGGCACCCCAACGCAGTAAGGCAATGCAGCTCTGACACTCATACATTGCAGAGCATCACAAGAAACTGTCAGGGACATGCTGGCCATAATGCAACTGAAGCTCCAAGACAAATGTGAATGCGCACAAATATTCACACGCAGAGGTTAATGCCTATGCGCATGCGTGTGCGTGTTAGCCATTAACACTGGAGCCAAATGGCCTATATAAGTGTATATATAAGCTACACTAGTCCTTTGCTGTGTGATCTGCAGCTTTACTCGTGTTCCTGTTCCTGTGCCCTGTGTTTGACCCGAATTATCCTGACCACTCTTGCTCTCCACCTGTCCTGACCTCAGCTTGCCTTAAAGCGGAGTTCCGCAGCTGCTGACTTTTAAAATATGGACACCCACCTGTCCAGGGCACCTGCGATGTCGGCACCTGAAGCCGATCTATCCCTTGGCTGTCGGGTCCGCTTTAAGACTTTGTTTATCTTTACCAACCTCTGCCTGCACCATGACTATTCTCTGCCTGCCGTTTATGCTTATACCTGATCATCTCTTGCTGACTTGGCTTGTCTGATCCTGTATCCAGTCATCCGTCTGTCCAGCTCTGCATTGTGCCTGGTAATGCTGGTCCTCCATCCACTGTGTGCTGCCAGTCTGATCACATCTGCTACCAGCTACCGCCTACCCAGCCGGGGGGGGTCTGCTGTTCCTGCTGCCATCCGCTGTTTTAGCTTCCCAGCCCAGCTCTGGCGATACACCCGCCACGCACCTCTGTGACCAACGGGAGAACTTACAGGCACTCCTATCTCACCGTGCTCTCGCGGCCACTGTCGCAACATCAGCGGTCCCTGAGCCGGGGCTGTACGAGAGGTCTCCCTCTACACGCCAGGCTCTGCCACAAGGTACATGACAGAAACAGCTAACGCACTACCATGTGTTGTGGTGCACTGCATAGGACAATATGCTGTGTGGCCATTTTTTGTTCCATTCCTATTTGTTTGTAGCCCATTCTTAATAAATGGCAGTGGTGTCGCTAGGGGGTGGCTTCTGGGGCTGTAGCCCCAAATCTGGGGCCCATAGCCCCTGAATCTCTTACCGGGGAGGGTTGCCACCTGAAACCGGGACACTGGAATGTGTCTCTCGGCTCCATCTGCTCAGCTTTGGGGATGGTAGAAGGAACAGGACTAGGGTACCAGCAGTATTCCTTGTGGAGCAGTTCAGACAGATTTCTCTTCTACAGCAATTTACCGGGGCATGTAATTCCTGGGAACCGCAGCACAAGCATTACTCCTCCCCTGCCCGAAAATCATCAAATAGTCCCGGCGGAGTGTTCCTTGTGCTGCGGCTCCACCAATTAAACTAAAGTCCCAGCCCCCTCTTCTGTACCACTCTGCCGGAGCTTTGAAATTGCCGGGAGCTGCAGCACAAGTATTACTCCGCCGGGACTATTTGATGATTTTGGGGCAGAGGAGGAGTAATGCTTGTGCTGCGGTTCCTGGGAATTACACGCTCCATGCGGATTGCTGTAGAGGAGGAGGTCAGGACTCTGATTTATATTTCCTAACCACTGCACAAGGAGCCTGCTGGTGCCCTTAAATAGTGAAGAGAATTACAAGAGGTAAGAGCTTGAACCCAGGGGCTAAATAGTCCAAGTTTCTTCCTTCTGGCCCCCAGGGGGAGCAGAAGTATTCTTGTAATTGCTGCATACAAGAGGTTAGCAGTGCCCCCCCCGAAGTAAACATTATAGTCCTGTTCCTGGCCCCAGTTCCCTGATGATTATTCGGAAAATACGGGAAGGCCTGAACAGCCTTAGGGCTCATTTACACATGTGATGCCATCTGAAGAGCAATCCACAATCGGGTCGCTCTTGGGCATTTGACAGGCAGTGAGGAGGTGTTATATAGCCTCCTCACCACCTGTTTGAACCCCACTGCAGTCTCTGATTATACCCCTGATATTTCATCAAAGCCCCCCAACATGTCTGTTAAAAAAAAATGAAAACATGATTAAAAAATAAGATTGTAATAAAATAAAAAAAACTATTGACACCAATCTCGGTAGAGCAGTGGACGGTGTCAGTAGAGCAGTGGACGGTGTGAGTAGAGCAGTGGACGGTGTGAGTAGAGCAGTGGACGGTGTCAGTAGGGCAGTGGACGGTGTCAGTAGGGCAGTGGACGGTGTCAGTAGGGCAGTGGACGGTGTCAGTAGAGCAGTGGACGGTGTCAGTAGAGCAGTGGACGGTGTGAGTAGAGCAGTGGACGGTGTCAGTAGGGCAGTGGACGGTGTCAGTAGGGCAGTGGACGGTGTCAGTAGAGCAGAGGACGGTGTCAGTAGGGCAGTGGACGGTGTCAGTAGAGCAGTGGACGGTGTCAGTAGGGCAGTGGACGGTGTCAGTAGGGCAGTGGACGGTGTCAGTAGAGCAGAGGACGGTGTCAGTAGGGCAGTGGACGGTGTCAGTAGAGCAGTGGACGGTGTCAGTAGAGCAGTGGACGGTGTCAGTAGAGCAGTGGATGGTGTCAGTAGGGCAGTGGACGGTGTCAGTAGAGCAGTGGACGGTGTCAGTAGAGCAGTGGACGGTGTCAGTAGAGCAGTGGACGGTGTCAGTAGAGCAGTGGATGGTGTCAGTAGGGCAGTGGACGGTGTCAGTAGAGCAGTGGACGGTGTCAGTAGAGCAGTGGACGGTGTCAGTAGAGCAGTGGACGGTGTCAGTAGAGCAGTGGACGGTGTCAGTAGAGCAGTGGACGGTGTCAGTAGAGCAGTGGATGGTGTCAGTAGGGCAGTGGACGGTGTCAGTAGAGCAGTGGACGGTGTCAGTAGAGCAGTGGACGGTGTCAGTAGAGCAGTGGACGGTGTCAGTAGAGCAATGGACGGTGTCAGTAGAGCAGTGGACGGTGTCAGTAGAGCAGTGGACGGTGTCAGTAGAGCAATGGACGGTTTCAATAGAGCAGTGGACGGTGTCAGTAGGGCAGTGGACGGTGTCAGTAGAGCAGTTGATGGTGTCAGTAGAGCAGTGGACGGTGTCAGTAGAGCAGTTGATGGTGTCAGTAGAGCAGTGGACGGTGTCAGTAGAGCAGTTGATGGTGTCAGTAGAGCAGTGGACGGTGTCAGTAGAGCAGTTGATGGTGTCAGTAGAGCAGTTGATGGTGTCAGTAGAGCAGTTGATGGTGTCAGTAGAGCAGTGGACAGTGTCAGTAGAGCAGTTGATGGTGTCAGTAGAGCAGTGGACGGTGTCAGTAAAGCAGTGGACGGTGTCAGTAGAGCAGTGGACGGTGTCAGTAGAGCAGTGGACGCTGTCAGAAGAGCAGTTGACGGTGTCAGTAGAGCAGTTGATGGTGTCAGTAGAGCAGTGGACGGTGTCAGTAGAGCAGTTGATGGTGTCAGTAGAGCAGTGGACGGTGTCAGTAGAGCAGTTGATGGTGTCAGTAGAGCAGTTGATGGTGTCAGTAGAGCAGTGGACAGTGTCAGTAGAGCAGTTGATGGTGTCAGTAGAGCAGTGGACGGTGTCAGTAGAGCAGTGGACGGTGTCAGTAGAGCAGTGGACGCTGTCAGAAGAGCAGTTGACGGTGTCAGTAGAGCAGTGGACGGTGTCAGTAGAGCAGTGGATGGTGTCAGTAGGGCAGTGGACGGTGTCAGTAGAGCAGTGGACGGTGTCAGTAGAGCAGTGGACGGTGTCAGTAGAGCAGTGGATGGTGTCAGTAGAGCAGTGGACGGTGTCAGTAGAGCAGTGGACGGTGTCAGTAGTGCAGTGGACGGTGTCAATAGAGCAGTGGACGGTGTCAGTAAAGCAGTGGACGGTGTCAGTAGAGCAGTGGACGGTGTCAGTAGTGCAGTGGACGGTGTCAATAGAGCAGTGGACGGTGTCAGTAGAGCAGTGGACGGTGTCAGTAGAGCAGTGGACGGTGTCAGTAGAGCAGTGGACGGTGTCAGTAGTGCAGTGGACGGTGTCAATAGAGCAGTGGACGGTGTCAGTAGGGCAGTGGATGGTGTCAGTAGAGCAGTGGACGGTGTCAGTAAAGCAGTGAACGGTGTCAGTAGAGCAGTTGATGGTGTCAGAAGAGCAGTGGACGGTGTCAGTAGAGCAGTTGATGGTGTCAGTAGAGCAGTGGACGGTGTCAGTAGAGCAGTTGATGGTGTCAGTAGAGCAGTGGACGGTGTCAGTAGAGCAGTTGATGGTGTCAGTGGAGCAGTTGATGGTGTCAGTAGAGCAGTGGACAGTGTCAGTAGAGCAGTTGATGGTGTCAGTAGAGCAGTGGATGGTGTCAGTAGAGCAGTGGACAGTGTCAGTAGAGCAGTTGATGGTGTCAGTAGAGCAGTGGACGGTGTCAGTAGAGCAGTGGACGGTGTCAGTAGAGCAGTGGACGGTGTCAGTAGAGCAGTGGACGGTGTCAGTAGAGCAGTGGACGGTGTCAGTAGAGCAGTGGATGGTGTCAGTAGGGCAGTGGACGGTGTCAGTAGAGCAGTGGACGGTGTCAGTAGAGCAGTGGACGGTGTCAGTAGAGCAGTGGATGGTGTCAGTAGGGCAGTGGACGGTGTCAGTAGAGCAGTGGGCCTGCTCTTGTCTTCTGTACAGAAGGGCTCTCTGGGGACCCTGATGTAAGGGGGCTCTCTGGAAAATCTGATGTAATGAGGGGGGCTCTGGGGACCCTGATATAAGTGGAGGGGCTCTCTCAGTTTCCTGTTCTTAGCTGACAGGAGTGGCGTCCAGTGGGGTCTTCTGCTGCTGTAGCCCATCTGCTTCAAGGTTCAATGTGTTGTGCGTTCGGAGATGGTATTCTGCATACCTTTTTTTTGAGTAACTGGTGCATGTCTATGATCTCAAACCAGTCTGCCCATTCTCCTCTGACCTCTGACATCAACAAGGCATTTTCTTCCACACATTTGCCACTCACTGGATACTTTCTCTTTTTCGGACCATTCTCTGTAAACCCGAGAGATAGCATCCCCTAAGCTCACACATAATGAAGTGGGGGGGGGGGGGGGGCTGTTTGGCTCATTTGCCCCGGGCAATGGATGACCTTGTCCCGGCACTGAAAGGGCGATCCAAATATGAGCTGAAGGGATCCAGCTACCCCCTTGGGCAGAGTAATTATCTGAGAAAATATTTTCCATGAGCACATCGATACCAGAAGATATTTGGGTTTGCTTTTTAATGGGATTTTTATCCCCGTGGGTTCTTTGAAATCTTCTGTGACAGATGTAATTACCCGTAAACCAGGGATAGACTCTTCTCTCATTGTAATCTTGACAAACCAATTTGAATTTATCACATTTATGCCACCTAACTTTTTCCTTACAGATGGTAATATCTTTTCCAATCTTCTGTGGAGATAATATTCTCGGAAGCCGTATTTTCCTTAAGGGTCAACTTAAAGGTTAAGTAATCTGGCAGTTCAGTCGGCAGAGTTGCACTTTAACTTCTTTACTAATGAGAAGAAAAAAATAAAGGGAGCTTTGATCAGCCACTCCCTCCACTTTTCACAAAACTATATGGAGCCCAGGTACTGGGCTACGACAAAATGGAGACAAAGACATTGCTCTGTATTCATTTTCTCCTTATTTGAGTTGTTAATGCTGAGCTGCAATATTCTCCCCAGGCCAGCAGGGGGAGAGCTAAGTCAATGCGAACCCGTAGACTTCCGTACAAGACATCTAGAATCTTGGGAGGTGTAGTTTGAGGTGGTGGCCATATAAATGAAACAACTGACTTTCTGAACTATATAAACAGGAAGTTACTTGCACAATAGATAGAGGTATTACATAAATAAAATACGTAAGCAGCAGGTTTAATGTGAGATACACACAAATTACAAAACAAAAGGAGCTGCGCTACCACTAATGCCAGTGACTAAATTGTATATATTGATCTCAGTGATTGAATGTCCATATAGAAACTCTAGTAGATAAACCAGTGAAGCGGTAAAGGTATGTAAATATTCATCGCGACAATCCATAAATCACGCCACACTGTGAGTACACCTTCACCACAAGCATCGGTATTAGGTGTGAACCCAGCCTAAAAAAAAGAAAAATGAATGCGGCCACCAACATCTAAGGACTGGTAAGATGCAATGTATTACATTTTTTGGTTTTGGGTTGCTAGGAGGGTACTACAATTTTTTGGGGCAAACTTTATACTAAGGGGAAGACCAATGGCAACTTATGGAAGGATCTTGTTCCAGGCGGGATGAAGCCAGAACGATGTGCAAATAATCTCGCAAGAATCAGGGAGTCACCTCACCACTCAGCGGAAAAGTATCTGAAAAGAAAAACTCACCATAGTGTAAAACCAACTAAACTTTAGTAGTAAAAAGTGGCCCTAGGACGACGTCATCTTGTGACCAAACGTGCCGGGAGGAGGGACGTGCTGACATCACCGCGTTGTTGTATTCCATATAGGACAGGTGGTTTATGCAAGCCGGCCAGCTTTTTATCTTCGACTACATTTCTGCATCTTGCTGTAAGTGCATTACCACTTTTTACTGTTAAAGTTTAGTTGACTTTCTGAACTACTGGTCCCAATAGGCTGTGGAGGAGCCTAGGGGTCAATATATTCTTTTGGCCAGGAAAAGCTCGCTTTGTTGGAATTGCAGTAGTCCGTGTCAGAAACCATGAAATCAGGCCGAGACAGAAGTACAGTTAAATCACACTTTTTTAATAATAAAAGTAAAAAGAACAAACATAGTCAAAACATAGCCAGAGTTCAGTAACCAGAACGGATAGTCAGCCAAGCCAGAAGTCAGGGATCAATGTAGTGGAACAGCAAGCAGGATCTGGAGCCAGAAGGGATGTCAGCAAAGCAAGTCTTGAACAGGATCACAGAAGATAGTTTTTGTGATGTTGACCAAGGCGAAGGCAGAGATCATCTGGGCTGGGCGGCTAAAGTAGGCAGGACTGACGAGCAGGATATCATCAACAGGTGAGTAACTGTGGAAAGCTAGTAGCTGGCAATTAACCGACAGCTGAGCGGCCAACTCAGAGAAGGAAGGGCTGAGCCCAGCCCTGACAGTCCGCAGAGTCAGACCTGTCATGCTGGAGCAGGAAACAGAGCCAGCCCTAAAGAGCCTGAGGCGGACAGTGATATCACCAAGGACCTAGCTGCATTATCAGCATTATTGACCTTAGGGGATTGCTGCCGGTGAGTTCACTAGCCTCCTTCCTCTTGCAGAGTGGGTTGCAACCACACTTGAACCAGACTGAAGGGGCCCCTTCCACTGCCAAAAGCCTATCGTCACCTCTGGGAGTTGGTGAGAGGGCCCTCGGCCCACATTGTACTGTCAGCAGTAGTCGAGATACTGAGAACAGAACATCTGCACTACTGTTTCAATACCCCTCTATTCTGTATCTCATTGTCTTTATTGTCTCACTCTTACTGACTCTAAACCGATTGGACCATTGCCATCCCTGGTCTGATTTATTTGTCCCATCACAATCTACACTATATTGCCAAAAGTATTGGGACGCCTGCCTTTACATGCACATGAACTTTAATGGAATCCCAGTCTTAGTCCGTAGGGTTCAATATTGAGTTGGCCCACCCTTTGCGGCTACAACAGCTTCAACTCTTCTGGGAAGACTGTCCACAAGGTTTAGGAGTGTGTCTATGGGAATGTTTGACCATTCTTCCAGAAGTGCATTTGTGAGGTCAGGCACTGATGTTGGACGAGAAGGCCTGGCTCGCAGTCTCTGCTCTAAAAAAGTATTTGATTAAAAAAAAAAAAAGACAGGAAGCATGTTACTGGCAGGATCACCAGGTGAAATAAAGGGGAAAAAAAGCCTGGGTTTCACACCATTGCGAATTGGATGCAGGAGATTTTGACCGGCTCTCTATGGAGCAGTTCACATATCTCCGTTGTGGCTCTGGTGCAAATTTGCACAGGGGTCCTGTGTGACTTTTGGTCCATTTCAGGTCCGAATTCAGCCAAAAATTTGGGCTGAAATCGGACCTAAAATGGTGAACGGGGACGCAATGCACAGGGCCCCAGCTGGGAGCCGCATCGGTATTAGGTGTGAACCCAGCCTAAAAAAAAAAGAAAAATGAATGCAGCCACCACATCTAAGGACTGGAAAATTGTAGGTGGCCTCTATAGACAGTATTAATGGATATGCATAATCGAGCAAGGGTTGTACCATCATCCCAAAAAAATTGTGAGATAAGGGGTTGGGAGCCTGGTCTCCAACCAGGCCTCACCAAAGGGAGAGAATAGGGGGCAGGTGGACTATCTCGGTACAATACAAATGGGAATACAATCAAGTATATGAACAATCATATAAAAAAGTAGAAAAGTTTATTGATACATAGTACATGACAGAAGATGTCGATAGTAAATTAAAAACATAGGTGACTTGGTCATGGACAGCATTTCAACTAGTTTCGTGGACTAGGCCCGCTTCATCAGGAAAACATCTGTAATTTAATCGGCAAATAATCAATGACAATATAACCAATCACATACAGCAAGACAATATTAAGAAAAATATATCAATTCAGTTCAACAATATACATGGTTTATCCATTCCATGCACTTTATTTCACCCAGACTCCAGCCCTTTGCATTGTTAGTCTCCCCCAGTCGCCGCGGGAGACCCCCCTTACTGGTGACGCCTTGTGCCTTGTGTATTCCGGGATTCGGGTAAGCAGCCTTGCATCTTTCCCCTTTGCAATATTTGTACAGTATATTGTTGAACTGAATTGATCTATTTTTCTAAATATTGTCTTGCTGTATGTGATTGATTATATTGTCCCTGATTATGTGCCGATTATATTACAGATGCTTCCCGATGAAGCGGCCTAGTCCGCGAAACTAGTTGAAATGCTGTCCATGACCAAGTCACCTATGTTTTTAATTTACTATCAACATCTTTTGTCATGTACTATGTATCAATAAACTTTTCTACTTTTTTTTTTTATGATTGTCCATATACTTGATTGTATTCCCTTTTGTATTGTACCGAGATAGTCCACTTGCCCCCTATTCTCTCCCTTTGGTGAGGCCTGGTTGGGGACCAGGCCCCCAACCCCTTATCTCACAATTTTTTTTGGATGATGGTACAACCCTTTCTCGATTAGGCATATCCATTAATACTGTCTATAGAGGCCACCTACAATTTTCCAGTCCTTAGATGTGGTGGCCGTATTCATTTTTCTTTTTTTAGGCTGGATTCCCACCTAATACCAATGCGGCTTCCAGCAGGGGGTCCTGTGCGTCTCTGTTCACCATTTCAGGTCCGAATTCAGCCCCCGAATATTTGATCTCACATCTAAGGACTGATAAGCTGCAATATATTACATTTTTTGGTTTTGGAGGGTTCTACAATTTTTTGGGGCAAACTATTTTTTAAAGCCGTTGGAAGGCAGCGGGCTGGCCAACAAACTGATCTTCCATTGGACATGGAAGATCCAGTTCAAATACAAAGAAGCAAAAATAACTATAACACGATCGGCATTTTTCTGTTCGCTCGCGTCCAGACACAGAAAACAGAGGGGAAGCTGTGATTTCTGAAGAAGCGTATAAAACTCATTAGCATTTGTTCCATCCAGCACCACCGGCTTTGTCTGCCTTTCTGGTGGACGTTTCAAAGCTGCTTAGTTTGCTGTCTGCATTTTTTTTCTCCTTCGGCCCGTCCTCACTTGCTCTTTGCGATTCCTTTGTCCCGGACACCCCCTCCATCCATTCTTCTGACTCCATTTGCGATATATCAGCGCGCCGCAGCACCGGGTGGCTTTTGGACTCCCTCTACGTCTATAAAGGCGACCATAAAAGGGCCGTGCATCGCAAGAACGGAAAATGGTGATTGAGATACCCCGGGACAAAGGAGCAGTTTAATATTCATAGAGAGGCTGCGGGGTGGCGCTGCCAGAAAAAAATGAAACGTTTGCCACCGTACGGCATTTCTGAGCATTGAGGAAAAACAATGAGCCGCCTGAATAAGGAGAGGAGGGAAGCGTCCAAGAAACGTCTAAACCTCAGAAAGGAAACACATGGGCACAATGGGCAATGGGTTCATCTATACCATGCCAGGAACCTTCAGCGTTACAATGTAACATTTTCTTACCACACGGCTAATTATATATATATTTTTTTTGTTTTTACTCAGCTGCCACTCAACAAAAATGGCAAAACTGGCATGGGCGCGCTTTGGGACTTTTGTATTTTGCTGGCACTGCCTTCTGCAAAGTTGAACGCAGGTTATCGTACACAGCCTTCAGTTTAGCACAAACCATTTACATCCTTTAATTGACGTTTACACTATTCCAAAGCGGGGGGGGGAGGGTACTACTTAAGCAAAACGAGAGATGCATTAATGCTCTGAACATGTATTCTTCCTGATCTATTGTGCTTTTATACTGCATTCAATTGAAGGTTATAATAGTAACTGTTCACGGATGGCTAAGTATTCCCTCAAAAGAAATAAAAAGAAAACTCGCAACACAACAAATTATTATTTTCCTTAACCACTTGCCGACCACAATACATAACGTGGGGAGAACAAGTATTTGATACCCTGCCTATTCTGCAGGTTTTCCTACTTACAAAGCATGTAGAGGTCTGTAATTTTTTTATCATAGGTACTCTTCAACCGTGAGAGACGGAATCTAAAACAAAAATCCAGAAAATCGCGTTGTATGATTTTTAAGTAACTAATTTGCATTTTATTGCATGACATAAGTATTTGATACATCAGAAAAAGCAGAACTTAATATTTGGTACAGAAACCTTTGTTTGCAATTACAGAGATCATACGTTTCCTGTAGTTCTTGACCAGGTTTGCACACACTGCAGCAGGGATTTTGGCCCACTCCCCCATACAGACCTTCTCCAGATGCTTCAGGTTTCGGGGCTGTCGCTGGGCAATACGGACTTTCAGCTCCCTCCAAAGATTTTCTATTGGGTTCAGGTCTGAGAGACTGGCTAGGCCACTCCAGGACCTTGAGGTGCTTCTTACGAAGCCACTCCTTAGTTGCCTTGGCTGTGTGTTTCTGGTCGTTGTCATGCTGGAAGACCCAGCCACGACCCACCTTCAATGCTCTTACTGAGGAAAGGAGGTTGTTGGCCAAGATCTCGCGATACATGGCCCCAACCATCCTCCCCTCAATACGGTGCAGTCGTCATGTCCTCTTTGCAGAAAAGCAGCCCCAAAGAATGATGTTTCCACCTCCATGCTTCATGGTTGAGATGGTGTTCTTGGGGTTGTACTCATCCTTCTTCTTCCTCCAAACACGGCAAGTGGAGTTTAGACCAAAAAGCTCTATTTTTGTCTCATCAGACCACATGACCTTCTCCCATTCCTCCTCTGGATCATCCAGATGGTCATTGGCAAACTTCAGATGGGCCTGGACATGCGCTGGCTTGAGCAGGAGGACCTCGCGTGCACTGCAGGATTTGTTACTAATAATGTTACTAATGATTTTCTTTGAGACTGGGGTCCCAGCTCTCTTCAGGTCATTGATCAGTTCCTGCTGTGTAGTTCTGGGCTGATCCCTCACCTTCCTCATGATCATTGATGCCCCACGAGGTGAGATCTTGCATGGAGCCCCAGACCAAGGGAGATTGACCATCATCTTGAACTTCTTCCATTTTCTAATAATTGCGCCAACAGTTGTTGCCTTCTCACCAAGCTGCTTGCCTATTGTCCTGTAGCCCGTCCCAGCCTTGTGCACGTCTACAATTTTATCCCTGATGTCCTTGCACAGCTCTCTGGGCTTGGCCATTGTGGAGAGGTTGGAATCTGTTTGATTGAGTGTGTGGACAGGTGTCTTTTATACAGGTAATGGGTTCAAACAGGTGCAGTTAATACAGGCAATGAGTGGAGAAAAGAAAAAGATAACAGGTCTGTGAGAGCCGGAATTATTACTGGTTGGTAGGTGATCAAATACTTATGTCATGCAATAACATGCAAATTAATTACTGTATTTATCGACGTATAACATGCACCCCAAGTTTAGGAGGGCATTTTAAGGAAAAAAACTTTTAGAAGGGAAGTTTAAGGAAAAAAAACTTACATTTAAATGCCCATCAATGCAGCCTCATCAGTGTCCATCTGCAGCCTTGTCCATCATTGCAGAATGATCAGTGTCCATTTGCAGCCTTGCCCAGTGCCGTTTGCAGCCTTGCCCATTGTCATATGCAGCCTTGCCCAGTGCAGCCTTGCCCATTGTCATATGCAGCCTTGCCCAGTGCTGTGTGCCGTTTGCAGTTGCCCATTGTCATATGAACCTTGCCCAGTGCAGCCTTGCCCAGTGCAGCCTTGCCCAGTGCCATGTGCCGTTTGCAGTGTTTCATTGTTTAAATCTGCCGCCATGATAGAGCCTGTGTACTCGGCTCGCCATGCCGCCCCTGCCTTCCTGCTGTCTCTGGATGAGGAGCGAGCGCTGCCGAAAAAGACCGAGCCGAGTGTACTGTGTACTCGGCTCGGCTCGCAGTCCCGCCCAGTCCCGCCATTGGACAGAGTGTTATGTCCATCACAGGAACTGGGCGGGACTGCGAGCGGAGCCGAGCACTCGGCTCGGTCTTTTTCGGCAGCACTCGCTCCTCATCCTCTCACAGCAGGGAGGCGGGACGGCGTGACTGCGAACGGAGCCGAGCTCCGGCTCGCTATTTTTCGGCGGCGTTCGGTCTTTTGCGGCGGCGCTCGTTTTTTTCCGGTGCCGCTCGGTCTTTTTCGGCGGCGCTTGCTTTTTTTGGCACACAGACAGTGGGGATCGGCGTATAACACGCACCCACGATTTTCCCCTGATTTTAAGGGGAAAAAAGTACGTGTTATACGCCGATAAATAAGGTAATTTAAAAATCATACAGTGTGATTTTCTGAATTTTTGTTTTAGATTCCGTCTCTCAGTTGAAGAGTACCTATGATAAAAATTACAGACCTCTACATGCTTTGTAAGAAGGGAAAACCTGCAAAATTGTCAGTGTATCAAATACTTGTTCTCCCCACTGTATATATACGTTGCGGTTTGGAAGTGGTTTACCGGGGTCATGGCTGAAGCTTTTTTTCTTGCTTTCTCATCATGAAAATGAACTATCTCAAAAGTGCTGGTAGGTCCTTCAAATAATGTATCGTTGATAGAATAATAAAAGATCATACAAATAAACCAAAAACAAAATATATGTCAAAAAATCTTACACATTGAAAATGGGTAAGTGATAGGGTATAATCAAAAAGGTTCTCAATCAAAATTCATAAATAAATCAAAAAACTTTGTATGTATAACAGTCCATCAAAAGAGATAAGTCCCATAAGTTGAATAGAGATCACCCATGGAGAAACAAAATATGGTTGAACATCTCACTCACTGTGTGGTCCACCACCATATTGTAAAGTCAGCATGCTTACCAGAAGATGTGGACTCATATACTGGTAGCGTGACGTCAAGGGTGGTGCTCGTGATGTCATTCCGATTTCTTTTTTTCTATGGGTTTGATGATGGAATACATAGCGCTATTATAAGTGGATTCATGTAAGTGCACATCTGTTTTTAGTAATCTTAATAAACATTAAAGATACAGTTTTACACTATGTGTGGTGGCTTGTTTCCTACACATATGTTCGAGAACTGCTTGCGTATCTGATGTGGTCTGCCATGCATCGGGAGCCTGCCCTTGAAGGTGGAACCTTTCTACCCCACTCAGGACTGGTGGATTTTGCCATCAATTGTCTGAGAGTGTGGGACATGATTGAGGTGATCCCTCATAACTGCATGATTGACTCAGTACACACCAGTACATGACTCCACATCTTCTGGTAAACGTGCTGACTTTACAATATGGTGGTGGACCACACAGTGAGGGAGATGTTCAACCATATTTCATTTCTTCACGGGTGATCTCAATTCAACTTATAGAACTTCCTATGATGTGGCTGAAGTGGATGAAGAAGAGATTTTGGGGTCTTTTTGACTCCAGATGTCTCCATAAAGAGGACCTGTCATCCTTATTTCTATTACAAGGGATGTTTACATTCCTTGTACAGGCAGTCCCCAAGTTACGAACGGGCTAGGGACTGTAGGTTTGTTCTTAAGTTGAATATGTTCGTAAGTCAGAACATCATTTGCAGAACAGCAGATATGCCGTTTTCCGATGTTCCGTCGAATGTGCCTGCCGTTGAAAAGGGTCTGTCGAATGTGCCCGCTGTCCCGTTCGTAAGTAGGAGTCGTTCGTAAGTCAGATGTTTGTAACTCAGAGACTTCCTGTAATAGGAATAAAAGTGATAAAAAAACGAGAAGTCATATAAGGACACAATGGCTTCTTCTCCTGTAATACTGAAATTTAGAGAGAGGGGACGGACAGTATTCAGACCCCCTTTAATTTTTCACTCTTTGTTATATTGCAGCCATTTGCTAAAATCATTTAAGTTCATTTTTTTCCTCATTAATGTACTCACAGCACCCCATATTGTACACACAGCACCCCATATTGTACACACAGCACCCCATATTGACAGAAAAACATAGAATTGTTGACATTTTTGCAGATTTATTAAAAAAAGAAAAACTGAAATATCACATGGTCCTAAGTATTCAGACCCTTTGCTGTGACACACATATATATAACTCAGGTGCTGTCCATTTCTTCTGATCATCCTTGAGATGGTTCTACACCTTCATTTGAGTCCAGCTGTGTTTGATTATACTGCTTGGACTTGATTAGGAAAGCCACACACCTGTCTATATAAGACCTTACAGCTCACAGTGCATGTCAGAGCAAATGAGAATCATGAGGTCAAAAGAACTGCCTAAAGAGCTCAGAGACAGAATTGTGACAAGGCACAGATCTGGCCAAGGTTACAAAAAATTTCTGCTGCAGTTATGGTTCCTAAGAGCACAGTGGCCTCCATAATCCTTAAATGGAAGACGTTTGGGACGACCAGAACCCTTCCTAGAGCTGGCCGTCCGGCCAAACTGAGCTATCGGGGGAGAGGAGCCTTGGTGAGAGAGGTAAAGAAGAACCCAAAGATCTCTGTGGCTGAGCTCCAGACATGCAGTCGGGAGATGGGAGAAAGTTGTAGAAAGTCAACCATCACTGCAGCCCTCCACCAGTCGGGGCTCTATGGCAGAGTGGCCCGACGGAAGCCTCTCCTCAGTGCAAGACACATGAAAGCCTGCATGGAGTTTGCTAAAAAAACACCTGAAGGACTCCAAGATGGTGAGAAATAAGATTCTCTGGTCTGATTAAACCAAGATAGAACTTTTTGGCCTTAATTCTAAGTGGTATGTGTGGAGAAAACCAGGCACTGCTCATCACCTGTCCAATACAGTCCCAACAGTGAAGCATGGTGGTGGCAGCATCATGCTGTGGGGGTTTTTTTCAGCTGCAGGGACAGGACGACTGGTTGCAATTGAGGGAAAGATGAATGCGGCCAAGTACAGGGATATCCTGGAAGAAAACCTTCTCCAGAGTGCTCAGGACCTCAGACTGGGCTGAAGGTTTACCTTCCAAGAAGACAATGACCCTAAGCACACAGCTAAAATAACGAAGGAGTGGCTTCACAACAATTCTGTGACTGTTCTTGAATGGCCCAGCCAGAGCCCTGACTTAAACCCAATTGAGCATCTCTGGAGAGACCTAAAAATGGTTGTCCACCAACGTTTACCATCCAACCTGACAGAACTGGAGAGGATCTGCAAGGAGGAATGGCAGAGGATCCCCAAATCCAGGTGTGAAAAACTTGTTGCATCTTTCCCAAAAAGACTCATGGCTGTATTAGATCAAAAGGGGCTTCTACTAAATACTGAGCAAAGGGTCTGAATACTTAGGACCATGTGATATTTCAGTTTTTCTTTTTTAATAAATCTGCAAAAATGTCAACAATTCTGTGTTTTTCTGTCAATATGGGGTGCTGTGTGTACAATATGGGGTGCTGTGTGTACAATATGGGGTGCTGTGTGTACATTAATGAGGAAAAAAATGAACTTAAATGATTTTAGCAAATGGCTGCAATATAACAAAGAGTGAAAAATTTAAGGGGGTCTGAATACTTTCCGTCCCCACTGTATATATATGTATATATACAGTGGGGATGGAAAGTATTCAGACCCCTTTAAATTTTTTTTGACAGTCTTCAAGTGGTTAAAGCGGAGTCCCACTCAAAATTGTAACTTCCATTTATCTGTCTCCTCCCCCCCAGTGCCACATTTGGCACCTTTCAGGGGGGAGGGGGGAACGGGTACCTGTTTTGTGACAGGTCCCCCTTCCCCACTTCTGGAGACAGCGCTGCAGCGCCGTTCCTCGGAAGTTCAGCTCCTCCTTCCTCTGCCGCCGAGCCAATTAGAAAGCGCAGCGCGCTTTACACATGCGCAGGAGGAAAACCGACTGTGAAGCCGAAGGGCTTAAATTAATGCCGGTTTTGCTTACCAGGAATGGCGGCGGCAGCACCCGACAGCCGATCGGAAAATCGGCTGGAGTGCCGACATCGCGGACTCCTGGACAGGTAAGTGTGTCAGCAGCTGCAGTATTTGTAACTGCTGCTGACTTTTAATTTTTTCGTGGGGGGGGGGCGGCGGAACACCTCCTTAACCACTTGCTGACCAGCCGCCGCAGTTATACTGTGGCAGGTTGGCTCGGCTGCGTGAATTGCCGTACCGGTACGGCAGACCCTTTAATGGCTATTGCGATGTCTGCAGGCCACCCGCAATCGCTCTGCAGACAGAACAGGAACCTGTCAATGTAAACAAACAGATCCATGTTCTGACAGGGGCTTAGAGAGAGATTGTCTGTTCTTAGTGATCAGGAACAGCGATCTCTCTCCTCCTCCAGTCAGTCCCCTCCCCCCACAGTTAGAAACACCTCCCTAGGGAACATTTAACCCCTTGATCGCCCCCTAGTGTTAACCCCTTCCCTGCCAGTGACATTTATACAGTAATCAGTGGCTATTTATAGCACTGATCGCTGTATAAATGTCAACGGTCCCCAAAAAGTGTCAAAAGTGTCCGATGTGTCCGCCACAATGTCGCAGTCCCGCTAAAAATCACTGATCACCACCATTACTAGAAAAACAAAATAATAATAAAAATGCCATAAATCGATCCCTTAGTTTGTACACACTAACTTTTGCAAAAACCAATCAATACATGCTTATTGAGATTTTTTTTTTTTTTTACCAAAAATATGTAGAAGAATACAAATGGGCCTAAATTAATGAAGAAATGTATTTATTTATTGGATATTTATTGTAGCAAAAAGCAGAATACATATTGACCTAAATAGATGAATAAATTAAATTCATAAAAAAAAAAAATATTGGGTATGTTTTATAGCAAAAAGTAAAAATGTTTTTTTTTTTTTTCACAATTGTCGTTTTTTTTCTTTGTTGATTATACGCAAAAAATAAAAACCGCAGAGGTGATCAAATACCACCAAAAGAAAGTTCTTTTTGTGGTTAAAAAAAAAAAAAAAAAAAGGACATCTGTCTGGGTACAGCGTCGCACGACTGCACAATTGTCAGTTAAAGCGAAGCATTGCCATATCACAAAAAAATGGCCTGGTGATTAAGAGGTGTAAATCCTTCCAGGGCTGAAGTGGTTAATAAAGCAGATTCTGATATTTACACAGTAGAATGTAATTTATGGTTTAAAACCACCCAAATCAAACCTTTTACTTCAACACTGCCTGAGATTTTTACATACCGGCTGATTTTACAACAATGTATCTAAGGCTGGATCAGTTAAAAGTTAAAAAATGGAAAGGAGAATAAATAAGAAAATGAAAGCAACAATGAATATAAATCACAAACTTGTAGCATTTCCCTGATCTACAGCAGCAATTTAGATAGAACATCCAACAATAATATAAAAAAAAACAAACAAAACTGCACCCAGTAGTCACCACAATGGGCTAGCAGTATCTATGGAAATTGCAATTATTGGTGCCGGCTATTTTATGCGGTTTTAATATTATTGTTGGATTTTAAAGGGGAAGGCGCTGACACTGCATCCTTACTAGTTCAGTTTTAGGGGTGGAGATCAGTGGTGGCTGGTGCTCAAAATTTTTGGGGGGATGCAAACAAACTGAAAAATACTAAACCCCCCCCCATCAATGGCAGCCTCACTGTGCCCATCAAACGCAGCCACTGTGCCCATCAAATACAGCCACTGTGCCCATCAAACACAGCCACTGTGCTCATCAAATACAGCCACTGTGCCCATCAAACGCAGCCACTGTGCCCATCAAACGCAGCCACTGTGCCCATCAAACGCAGCCACTGTGCCCATCAAACGCAGCCGTTGTGCCCATCAAACGCAGCCACTGTGCCCATCAAATGCAGCCACTGTGCCATCAAACGCAGCCACTGTGCCCATCAAACGCAGCCACTGTGCCCATCAAATGCAGCCACTGTGCCCATCAAATGCAGCCTCACTGTGCCCATCAAATGCAGCCTCACTGTGCCCATCAAATGCAGCCACTGTGCCCATCAAATGCAGCCACTGTGCCCATCAAACGCAGCCACTGTGCCCATCAAACACAGCCACTGTGCTCATCAAACGCAGCCACTGTGCCCATCAAATTCAACCACTGTGCAAACGCAGCCACTGTGCCCATCAAATTCAACCACTGTGCAAACGCAGCCACTGTGGCCATCAAATGCAGCCACTGTGCCCATCAAACGCAGCCACTGTGCCCATCAAATGCAGCCACTGTGCCCATCAAACGCAGCCACTGTGCCCATCATACGCAGCCACTGTGCCCATCAAATGCAGCCACTGTGCCCATCAAATGCAGCCACTGTGCCCATCAAACGCAGCCACTGTGCCCATCATAAGCAGCCACTTGTGCCCATCATACGCAGCCACTGTGCCTCGGCGGCTCTTTTCCTCGGCGGGAAGCCTCTGGTTGTAATCACGTGCTTCAAAATACACAACGCCGCTATCGCCGCCATAGTAATTCATGTGTCTGGTGTCCTGAAAGGGGCCGGGCACATGAATAGGGAGGGCGGCGGAGGTGTCGGGGGGGGCAGCGCCCGTGCGCCGGGGCCAAGGTTGCCACATTTTTAATTCAAGCCACACCTGAACACTTTAGCAGTAAATTAGTAATACTAGTACCGCTATAGTCCAGAGGTAAGGGACTGCTCTCGTTCCGGCTTTCTGAGGAGCGATCGCGGGTGGCCGGCGGACATCGCGGCCGCCGGCCACGCGCATAGGCTCCACATGCCCCCAACGCTCTTAAAGCGCCCGACATCCACCTACAGCGATTCGTGCGGGAGAGCCAACCTGCCGCAGTATAATGACGGCGGCTGGTCGGCAAAGCAGTTAAAGAGTCGCCTAAGGATAATAAAATTTACGTCGTTTGTCGCCGTTGAATGCGCAATTTAAAAGTGTGACATGTTTGGTATCCATTTACTTGGCGTAACCTCATATTTTCTATATTTTACAAAAAAAAAAAACTGGGTTATGGATTGTGTTTTTTTGCATTAAAAATCAAAAAAGTGTATTTTTGTCCCCCAAAATTGCGCTTTGAAAAACAGCTGCACAAATACCGTGTGACATAAAAAAAATTGCAAAACCCACCAATGTATTCTATAGGTGCAGAGGTCTCAAACTGGCGGCCCTCCAGCTGTTGCAAAACTACAAGTCCCAGGAGGCATTGCAAGGCTGATAGTTACAAGCAGGACTCCTCCCACAGGCAGAGGCATGATGGGACTTGTAGTTTCGCAACAGCTGAAGGGCCGCCAGTTCGAGACTGATTGTTACAAATGTGAAAAAAAAGTGCCAGAAAAAGCCCAGTCTGGAAGTACTAAATATCACTTTAACCCCTTCCGCACCGCCCCACGCATATATACTGCGGCAGGGTCGCCCTCCTGGGCGAAACCACGTACCTGTACGTGATTTCTAGTCCTGTGCCTGGGGCGCGCACGTGCGCTGTGATTGGACACAGCGGGACCCAATCAGCGGGTCAGGCGGCTGCGATGGCAGCCAGCCACCTGCGATCGTTTGCTGGAGAAAAAGAACGGCGATCTGTAAACAAGACAGACCGCAGTTCTGTCACAGAGGAAGAGAGAGATCTTGTGTTCCCCAACGTTCGCCGGGCACCCCGCGATCGTTCCAGAGAGAGAGGCAGAACGGCGGTCTGCTTATGTAAACAAGGCAGATCGCCGTTCTGTGAGAGGGGGAAGATGGAGATCTTTTTTTTTCTGCTAAGCAGGAGCACTAATCTCTGTCTTCCCCCAGTCAAAAGCACCTCCCCCACACAGTTATAAAGCGCTCACTAGGAGCACATTTAACCCTTTGATCGCCCTCTGATGCTAACCCCTTCCCTGCCAGTGTCATGAGTACAGTGACAGTGCATATTTTTAACACTGATCACTGTGTTGGTGTCACTGGTTCCCACAAAGTGTGTCACTTAGCGTTCGATTTGTCTGCCGGAGACCAGCTAAAAATGGCTGATCGCTGCAATTACTAGTAAAAAAAAAAATTAAAACAATCATAAATCTATCCCAAAGTTTGTATAACTTTTGCGCAAACCAATCAATATACTTATATACTTATACTATATACTTATACTTATCAATATACTTATTGGGATTTTTTTGTTTATCAAAAATATGTAGCAGAATACACATTGGCCCAACTTGATGAAAAAATTAGATTTTTTACAGTTTTTTTTTATTTAGCAGAAAGTAAAAAAAAATATATATATATATATATATATATTTTTTAAATTGTCGCTCTTTTATTGGGATTTTTTTAATCAAAAATATGTAGCAGAATACACATTAGCCTAACTTGATGAAGAAATTAGATTATTTTTACATTTAGCAGACAGTAAAAAAAATATTGTTTTTTTTATTTTTTTTAAATGGTCGCTCTTTTCTTGTTTACAGCGCAAAAAATAAAAAATGCAGAGGTGATCAAATACTACCACAAAAAAAAAAAGGACGTAAATTTTGATTTTTGATACAGCGTTGTGCGACTGCGCAATTGTCAGTTAAAGTAACGCAGTGCGGTATCGCAAAAAATAGCCTAGTCATGGGGGGGAGGGTAAAACCTTCTGGGGCTGAAGAGGTTATGAAAGAAAAAAAAAAAAAATACATATATATATATATATATATATACCGTATATATATATATATATATATATATATATATATATATATACCATATATATATATGTGTGTTACCTTGTTATCTTATGACAAAGCTATTGCCGGATAGACAGGTCCATCTCAGAAATGTAAAAACTGCTCTGCTCCATAGGGGGGTGAACAGGTGCGAGAGGGGAAATGGATTGGATAGATTTAACACACATGTTTTATTGTACTTCAACGCATGTCTCCAATTCGGGGATGTTATGGCGCCATTCATTACAAACAGAACCCCCAGTGCGCTAAACAATAGCAAGCAACATACCCGCTGCTGTGCATTATACTGTATGACATGCACTGTGAAGCACCACTTCAAATAAAAGGGTAATTTGCATTTCTGAGTGAACTGTAGTGCTTTGATGGCCCATTTAAAATGAATAGGCTGTCTTATTGCAATGCATGTTAACACACACACGATACAACGTTATGATTGGTGTCTTCCTAACGCATAAAACTGTTTTACACCTTTATTCTCATGTTTTGTTGTGCTGCTGATCTCTTGCAGCCTACTTCCCTCCACTTCCTGCCTCCATGTACTCCAGCGATGGCTTCACGGCATTTTCTCAAGGTTGGTTTCCAAATGTGTCAGAAACCATGAAATCAGGCCGAGACCAGAAGTACAGTTAAATTGCACTTGTTTAATGATAAATGTAAAAGTAAGTAAAAAAGAACAAACGTAGTCAAAACATAGCCAAAGTTCAGTAAATGGAACGGATAGTCAGCCAAGCCAGAAGTCAGGGATCAATGTAGAGGAACAGTAAAGCAGGATCTGGAACCAGAAGGGATGTCAGCAAAGCAAGCCTTGAACAGGATCGCGGGAGAATGTTTCTGTGATGTTGACCAAGGCGAAGGCAGAGATCCTTTGGGCTGAACAGCTTAAGTATCCTGGAGTAACGAGCAGGATATCATGCACAGCTGAGTAACTGTGGAGAGATAGGAGCTGGCAATTAGGCGACAGCTGAGCGGCCAGCTCTGAGAAGGAAGGGCTGAGACCAGCCCTGACAAAATGTTACTAGTGGAGCATGTCTGTTTAACTGCTTCCGGAGTGCCCCGTGTACTTGTACTGCGGCAGAGAGGTCCGTTAGTGCAAGATCATGTACAGGTACGTTGCGGCTTCTTTTGGGTCTGGGGTGCGCTCCGGCTGTGATTGGACACAGTGGGAGCCAATCAGCGAGGGTCCAGCAGATCCCGATGTTCACTGGCACCCCTCGATCTCCCCTGAGAAAGGCAGGATGGCGGTCTGCCTATGTAAACTGTGGCCCAGGACGACGTCAGTTGTGATGAAACGCGTAGGTCAGAGCAACTTTCTCGCGTCACTATCTCTCTTCTCATGTCCCGATGATCGGGTGTGTTTAGATGTGTGCTGGCCGAAGGACTAAACTTAAGGCTTTTTAGATGTCAGCTCAATGTATATTGCTGTAAGTGAGATCCCTAATAAACCTAAAGGATATTTTACACTATGTGGAGCCGTTTTGGTTTCTTTTTCTGTGGCAACTCCTTATCCATTTCCACTGACACCTTGCCGAGTGTGGAGTGATCCTAAAGTGTGGGGAAAGGCCCTGGCTGGGTTTATTGACCCCCTGTGATAAGGGGTCCACTGGAGCTGGTAAGCCTTTCCATAACTGGTGGTGGATTCACTGGGATATTTGGTGATGGACACGGATATGGAATTATTCACTTTGTCACGTTAATTTGGACTACCTTTCACATGTACCATTTGTTTTGGTACACACATGGACTTTAATTTAATTTGATTTGTATAGAGCAACTTGTTTTCCTATTTCTATGTAAACAATAGACATGTGCGGTTCGTTTCGTTCCGAATTAATTTTCGGACACATTTTTTGTTATTGGGAGATTTGGATATATCCGAATACCCAAATTACAATATAAACTATTTTTACCAAACGCTCAGAATAACGAAATTAAATATGTCCGAATTTTGGAAATTCGGACTGAAATTCGAATCGAATTTTAAATTGAACTCCAGTCGAATTCTAACTGTACACACATGGATGAAATCAAAGACTGTGTGTTATTAGAGGAACATTTTGAAATAATGCTGTTTTTGTTAGGCCAATGGTGATTTAAAGAGTCATTGCAATCATTTGATGAAGATTTTTCTTTTTGTTTGTTCACTTTGTTGCATTCGAATCGAAAACAATCTAACATTTTCTATAGGAAAAGTGATAAAACTGTGAAATATAATATTGTACTGTATATCAACAATACTAAAAAATGGATATAAAATCCATCACATGAATAATAATTAAATGTCAATGGAATGACAACAATGAAATATTGATATAATAAAGTCCACCACGTGAAGGTTGATTGGCATCAAATATCAATGGAACAACATTTCTAAAATATCTTCAGGACAGACATGTTGAAAAGGAATGTTGAAAAAGGAGGAAAGTCTTGTGAGGGGACCGCCACCAATTGCATGAAGGCTTACCGGTAATAGTGGACTTAAAGGGGCATATACCTCTTAAGTCAACCAGGCTTAGGTACGATATGGAACCTTCAACAATCCAGATAACCATGATCACAACAGGGACTACGAACGGCACTGGTCAGCAGATTGTTCTCATAAACGGGCAAATAGGTTCAGATGAAGAGAGGGACGGCCAGAGAAGTTTCACATACCCACACGTTGAAACCAAGCAATGAAACAAAGTTCCACATAGTGTGATATCGTTTTGGGAATGTTTAATAAAAAAAAAGTAAAATTTAACACTCACATTTCTCAAGCAAACAAAGGCTTAACAGACATAAAAAGATGCAGTAGTGATAGCAGCACTCGAACCGACGCGTTTCATCTGAATAGACGTCTATTCAGACAAAATGCGTCAGTTTGAGTGCTGCCATCACTACTGCGCCTTTTTATGTCCGTTAAGCCTTTGATTGCTTCAGCAATGTGAGTGCTCAATTGTGTTTTTTTTTATTAAAAATAAAAAAGAATAAAATTGAACACTCACATTTCTGATCTCTTAGGACAATCTTGCCCTGTCTCTTGTTTCTGGTCAACCTTGAACTCTTTGCTCCACCAATGAACTTCCCATTTAAGCCATATCTCTGCACTTCCTGTTTGCCAGATTATTGTATCTCCAGCCCATATCTTGCTCCTTTGTGTATTTGCAGCTGTCCTTATCGCCACTACCACTCCTTACCAAGCTTTGACTTGTTCCTCAGCTACCTGCTTCCTCAACTTCTGCTGGATCCCTACCTGCTATATCTGTTACTGGAGGTTAGCTTGCTCACTTCTTGGTGGGGCGATCCTAAGGACTGCTACCTGCTACTAACACACAGCAAAACCCATCTCCACCATCAGGAGCTCTGGTAAAAAACTGGTTAGTGCTTAGACCCTCGCACCTCGGGGGAGACCTTGTCATCTGCCAGGGTGACCTACTTGTGTACTCATCTAGCTGGTCAGTGGGAGCCTCTCTACTGCTATAGCTACTGATTATCGAGCCTGACCCCTGATCAGGACATACATTTAAGTCTTCTGCCTTTCTGTAGTAAGTCATTCTCAATTTCCCATCAATGGTCAAAGATGACAAAGCAAAGCTCAGCTCCATCTCAATACTGCAACTGCGGAACCCTCAGTGCGGGACATGGACGAGAACTTTTGGTGGATTCAAAACTTCTTTAGAAGGTACTTTTTGAAAAGATTGTGATTTATTGGGACCAGGGTGGGAGGAAAACATGGGTGGGATGATTATGGTTGCCTAGAATCGAAATGTAACTTCAATTATTAGGTTTATTGTAAGGGATTTTATATCATAGCATACAACGCACATGTGCTGGCATGAAAATTTACATTGCATGGCACATCAATGCTTTTTAACACACATTGCCGTGTGATTTTTACCATTTTTTTTGGCTTCTATGTTGGCCACACTGTGTCATTAGAATACCCTATAAAGCCTTAATTTAGGTTCTCTAGTGCATGTCATGGTGAATCTACTAACATCAATTGCTCATGCTCTGAAAAGGAAGGCTCTTTACCACCGGAATGTGTTGGCTGTATCTGGTGCTTTTAACCAATAAACAGTCTAAAAATAACCTTTTAAGTACTACAAGCCTTTGTACTGAGAGCTCCTGAATACACATCCCCAAGGTGATCTTTTTTTGAACCATTCATTCATCATGAATGCTGTCCACAAGGTTTAGGATTGTGTCTATGGGAATGTTTAACCATTCTTCCAGAACTGCATTTGTGAGGTCAGAAACTGATGTTGGATGAGAAGGCCTGGCTCGCAGTCTCCGCTGTAATTCATGCCAAAGGTGTTCTATCGGGTTGTTTTCAGAACTCTGTGCAGGCCAGTCAATTTCCTCCACCCCAAACTCGCTCATCCATGTCTTTATGAACCTTGCTTTGTGCACTGGGGGGATTATGGCGTGGGGGTTGTTTTTCAGGGGTTGGGTTTGGCCCCTTAGTTCCAGTGAAGGGAATTTTTAAGGCGTCAGCATACCAAGACATTTTGGACAATTTCATGCTCCCAACTTTGTGGGAACAGTTTGGGGATGTCCCCTTCCTGTTCCAACATGACTGCCTACCAGTGCACAAAGCAAGGTCCATAAAGACATGGATGAGCGAGTTTGGGGTGAAGTAACTTGACTGGCCTGCACCTCAACCCGATAGAACAATTTGGGATGAATTGGAGCGGAGACTGTGAGCCAGATACTTCTCATCCAACATCAGTGCCTGACCTCACAAATGCACTTTTGGAAGAATGGTAAAAAATTCCCATAGACACACCTTGTGGACGGCCTTCCCAGAAGAGTTGAAGCTGTTATAGCTGCAAAGGGTGGGCCAACTCAATATTGAACCCTACGGATTAAGACTGGGATGCCATTAAAGTTCATGACTATGGGACAGGAAGTGAAAGGAAATCCCCCCAATGGGGCACAGGGGTTATAGTCCTCCTTGCTCTTTGTAAAAATGTTTGCCTTTAGTTCTACTTTAACCCTAGGGTTCCAGCGCTAGTCTTCCTGGCTTTCCAAATACGAGGTCTGTCCTGAAAGTCATTCAAAAGTTGGCAGAACTTTTGTATTGACTTACATAAGTCATTCAAATTTCACATGTTGGTAGAGTAACTCTTCCTCAGTAGTAACTCTTCTTCTTTTTCATTGCAGGAAAATAATGGATTCCATGCAGAAGCAATCTGCTGTCATTGAGTTCCTGATGAAGGAGGGGTGCAGGCTGTCCAAGATTGCTGGTCTCCCAGTACGTGGTTTGTCCTCAATGCTGATTTGCCCTTCTTAAAACTTCTTCATCCATTTGTGCACATTTGTCTTATCAATGGTGTCATCTCCATAAACATTCTGTAGCATTCTGTGGATGTCGGACATCCTGAACCCCTCCTTCACCAAGAACTCAATGATGGCCCATTGCTCCTGCTTGGAATCCATTATTTACCTGCAATGAAAAAGAATGAGCTATTTGGCTTGACAAAGGGGGCGTAGCTTAGCCCTGAAACGCGTAGCCATGCCCACCAACATCAGTGTTCTGATGTCATCCCCCTGCCAAGTTTAGCCAAGCTGAGCTAGCTGAGGGTTTGTCCAGAAGTCCCCAGCAGCATCCACTACAGCTTGCGTTCCTGTCACTGCCGTTTGCCCACCAACATCAGTGTTCTGATGTCATCCCCCCTGGCAAGTTTAGCTAAGCCGAGCTAGCTGAGGGTTTGTCCAGAAGTCCCCAGCAGCATCCACTACAGCTTGTGTTCCATTGGGGTCCTGTCACTGCCGTTTGCCCACCAACATCAGTGTTCTGATGTCATCCCCCCTGGCAAGTTTAGCCAAGCCGAGCTAGCTGAGGGTTTGTCCAGAAGTCCCCAGCAGCATCCACTACAGCTTGCGTTCCATTGGGGTCCTGTCACTGCCATTTACATTCAGCAGCTTCCTGGCACAGTTCTGCATCACTAGCCATCTCCCCGCCTCTCTTACCCTGGCCGCTTCCTGGGCGACCTGTGTATGGAGATTGGGACTTATATGTCTATCCAAGCAGAGGTGCTTGGACTTTGATATGAGTTCATACAAAGTAGTGAGAGGGCAAAAACCTTGGAAAAGCTAAATTTATAGTGGCGTAATGACGTCTACTAACCATGTAGCCTCTGATAGTGTTAATTACAAAACATGAACCTATTACATGTTATCCCTTACTATCTGATATTTGCAGAATATAAAGGTCACCGCCGCAAGGAGCAGCCCTGTTTTAGGACAGAATTTGTCAATGGACCACTACCACATTCTCTCGTGGCACAGGTACATCGATGATATCTCTAAGATCTGGACAGGGTCCAAGGAGGAGGTGGCCTCTGTGACCAAGCCCCAGTGGATGGGGTGAAACACATCAGGGGGCATGGCTGGAGCAGCAGTTGAGGCCAACACTGTTACTGTTACTTTGCTTGGGCTGGTGTGAGCGGTGTCTATCCTTCTAATGTGCGTACAGTAAGTATGTAACCCATGATGTTCTATGAGTGTTGGACTCACAATTTTATCAGTCACAGTTAAATTTACATTACAGTGGATGAAGCACTGTATTTCTAAAAATCCTAACTCGGTTTGCGAGTGTTGTCTCGCAAAACGAGCAGGATTCAGGCCAAAAGCGGTGTGCAGTACCACTTTTGGCCTGAGGTAGGGGGCGCCGGAGCCGAGCAGAGCCGAAAGTCACCGATCGGCGCCGTTTGGAAAAGCACGGAAAGGCCCAAGGACAGTTCGGCTGACCTCGACAAACCTCAGAAAGGCTCGTGAACGGAGTCTTTCCGAGGTTTGCCGAGGTCAGCCGAAGTGTCCCTCAGGCCTTTTTGGCCGTTTCCGAGGCTCTCCGGTGCCCCCCGCCTCTGGCCGCATGCGGTATTGCATCCCATTGAAGTCAATGCGGAACAAATTATTTTCGTTTCCATTGACTTCAATGGGAAAACTCGCTTTGATATGCAAGTACATTGGATTACGAGCATACTCCTGGAACGGACTATGCTCGTAATCCGAGGTTCCACTGTATATTGTATTATGTTTTGTTGTAGCCCTGATGAAGGAGGAGTTCCTCTGACAACTGAAACACATTATCTGTTTTTTTAGTAATATACCAATAAATGAATTTTGGTCTGGCTCTCCTTCCTTTCACACATATCCTTACAATAATGCAGCGGTTGTATACACGTTTTTTATGGTTTCATTATTCTAATAAATGGCTACACTTCCTAAGTGGCGCCACTTTCTTTCAGCTAATAAAAATGTTATACCCACGTTTGCACCACTTTTGTTACAGCCCTCGTATCTTATTTCTGACCACCCAGCTACTCCTTCATCTCAGCTTGTGGGGGAAAAGACAGAACTGCTTGCAGGATGCCGCTCCTAAACCAGAGTTAAAAATACTGATTGTATTACAGCTCCAGAAATCAGAGCTTAAAGTCGAAACCCAAAGATTTACTGTCAAGAATTGCTGTTGATGACAAGGAAATAAGGGATAATCACAAGGTATCAAAGTCTGTTTTGATACATAGAGGATCTTCTGCTAAAACAGGTTTTTTTTTTTTTTTTTTTGTCCCACTCTTGCCTTGTGGGTAAATACTCCCGGCAATCTGTTAGACATCTCCGGGAACACAAAGTTAAGAAGAGAAAAGAAATTCTCAGGAGAGAAGTCATTTATCAGGTTACCGAGATGACAGCAACTTACAGCTATTTAGTGTAAACTTCATTTTTAACATTATCAGCTGAAATGAAAAGAAAAATAGCGTGCCGGGAATAACGGACGGGGAGAGAAAATGCTCCATGTAAAAATTTATTCTCACGGCGTAAGATTTGATTAATAGTTTTTTTTTTTTGTGTCTGGCAGGATAGGCGAAGGTTCTTGTCACTTCTGCTGCCAACGTGTGTTTAGAAGAGAGCATGGAGGCACATAGAGCAGCTCAAAAGAAGTACAAACTCTGACATGGGGTAGTTAGCTCTTTTGGTGGATGCATTTATACAGTGAATTCACGGCGGACAGAAACTATATTTAAGGGCCTGTTAGCCCACTTTTATTAAAATGACAGAAAGCAAAACAGTCCATAACATAAGGTTTCCTATGTAGGTGAACTTCTCCAGCTTCATCAGAATACAAACATTTGAAAATGCAGAGCCACCTGGATCATAAGCACACTCAGCTTCAGCTGCAGTACCATGTTGCACCTCTTACCAGTCTCTTACCAGTCTCTCTGACTGTGTTGTCCAGCTCTCCTGGATACTTAGCTCTCTAGACTTTAGTCACAGAGCCCTGCTGCATGGCCCACATCTGACCTATGGAGTGGGGTTCTCCTGATACCTACTGTCTCCTGGCTGGGGCACCTCTGACTGTCTCTGTCTTTCGGTTTCTGGCCGGGGCACCTCTGACCCCTCGGTAGGACCCTCTGTCTCTTAGCCTCTGGCTGGGGCACCCCTGGCCCCTTGGTGAGACCCTCTGTCTCTTGGCTTCTGGCTGGGGCACGCCTGACACCTCAGTGAGACCCTCTATCTCTTGGCTTCTGGCTGGGGCAACTCTGACCCCTGGGTGAGACCCTCTGTCTCTTTGCATTTGGGTGGGGCACCTCTGATCCCTCAGTGAGACCTTCTGTCTCTTTGCTTCTTGCTGGGGCATCTTTGACCCCTCGGTGAGACCCTCTGTCTTTTGGCTTCTGGCTGGGGTTCTCCTGATACCTGCTGTTTCCTGGCTGGGGCACCTCTGACTGTCTCTGTCTTATGGCTTCTGGTTGGGGCATTCCTGACCCCCTCAGTGAGACCCTCTGTCTCTTGGCTTTTGGCTGGGGCACCCCTGACCCCTTAGTGAGACCCCCTGTCTCTTGGCTTCTGGCTGGGGCAGCCCTGACCCCTCAGTGAGACCCTCTGTCTCTTGGCTTCTGGCTGGGGCAACCCCGACCCCTGAGTGAGACCCTCTGTCTCTTTGCATCTGGGTGGGGCACCTCTGATCCCTCAGTGAGACCTTCTGTCTCTTGGCTTCTGGCTGCGGCCAGGGCCATCTTAAGAGCATTATAGGCCCCCGGGCAATACAGTGCACTGGGGCACTGTCTACACAATCACGCACGAGAATAAAAATGCAAATTATCAATAAATTTATATTTATTGGTACTTCCAACAAAATCAGTGTTTAAACATTAACACAACGTTTGGACAATATAACTTTTGATGCGCACAGTGGCAGCTTTGATGGGCACAGTGGCAGCTTTGATGGGCACAGTGGCTGTGTTTGATGGGCACAGTGGCTGTTTGATGGGCACAGTGGCAGCTTTGATGGGCACAGTGGCAGCTTTGATGGGCACAGTGGCTGTGTTTGATGGGCACAGTGGCAGCTTTTGAGGGACACAGTCAGTGGCTGTGTTTGATGCACAACTTGAACTTACTTAAGTAGACAGTGTTAGACTTACTTGAGGCCCCTGGCCTGGTGCAGTACAATGTGTCACTCACAGCAGCAAGGCAGCGCCGCTATCAATCAGGGCCATCTTTCCGCTCTGCTCCCTCTCCATGCTGTCTGAAGAACATGTCAGAGGTGGGTGGAGCTTGTTCACTAGCCGCTAGGGGAGGCCGCGGCACGCTATGAATGCTGGGGCGGCCGCGGCCTCTGACTGACGTCACTGGTTGCTAGCGATTCTAGCAAGTGAGCAGTGCAGTCAGTCAACTTAAGCAGCAGATTGCAGCGCTGAGGATCGTCCCTGGATGGGGCCCTCCAGGCAAGTGGGGCCCCCGGGCAACTGCCCAGCGAGCCCAGTGGAAAAAACTGCCCTGACTGGGGCATCTTTGACCCCTCGGTGAGACCCTCTGTCTTTTGGCTTCTGGCTGGGGCACCTCTGACCCCTCAGTGAGACCATTTGCCTCTTGGCTTCTCGCTAGGGCACCTCTGACCCCTTAGTGAGACCCTCTGTCTTCTCATTGGGCCTTCTGACCCCTGAGTGAGACTTTCCATCTCCCACACTGTCTCAAAACTGAAAGTTCTGAGCTATCCTCAGACCTGAGTATATAATGGCCCTGCACATCTGTGCACTCAGCCTGGTTGCAGGCATCTAGCAAAACCCAAACACAGGATTGAATGTTCCGATCTAGAGCTGCAGAATCCAGAGAAAGCTAAATACACTCTCTGCCTAGAAACACTAGTCTGGCACTTTGCATTCACCTTAAAAGTGAACCTGTGTCACATTTTCCTACATCCTCACAATGACAGGGCCTCTTACTATCACAACACTAACAAGAAAATTCAGGGAGGAATGAGCTGGGATATTACAGTAGAGTAGCTAAGAGAGGTCAATTCCATCCATCATAATTTAGCAGGACATAAAAACACACGTCCCCCCATTAAATCCCCTGATGGTATTTCTTATAGAGAACATTGCACACCTGAACTGCATGCTTACAGGCAAATAAAAGCTGCTGACGGGGCAGATGTGAATCAGGTCCACTACTACATCAGCCTTGTCAATGAATCAATCGAACCACTCAACTGAAAAATTAGCTCAAGACTTAAAGAGATCCTTCAGAAGGAAAAGGTCAAGAGTGGTGCGGCAACTCGAAGACCCAATGAGAAGACCATGGAGCCTCCTCATACGAACAATATATGTACAGAACTCAGAATTCAAATGGATTCTGCTGGCCTTCTCTACGAGAATCCCCATAAAGAAGTGGTTTCATTGCTACTAAACCTACACTGGATTCCGCTGACATTTCCTAACTAAATAAAGGGCACAGCAGGCACATCGTGTCAACAGAGCAATTTGTCAAGTGGAAAATAAAAGAGACGCTGGAATTAATCCCCTTCGACTGCTCTGTTCTTTAACAACTGAAACGTTTCAGTGCACAGAAGAAAAGCTTCACGGAGGTGGCGGCCACCAAGGGTTAGGCCTTGAGGTTATGTGATGCCAGGATGTGCGTGCCTGATAAATGCATTAGGGCAGCAGGAAAATAGCGAGCCCTATGACACCACAATGGAGACGAGCACTTTTATCTGTATTGAATAGGACTATTCAAGAAGGAACGTCTTATAAGGAATTCCAGGGATACATTATACGGGATAGAATGTAATGATGCAAATTTATACGGGAGAGCACAGGAGGGTGCGTCATCATCAAAGCTTTTTGAACAACGTAATGTTCTGCAAGCCAGGCTGACTTTTATCTGTATTTAACTTAAAGCAGAGCTGTAACCAGGAAAGGGCAGCGGTTATCTTGTAGCAAAGCGCCCGTTTAATCACCATGTTCAGATGCAAGTGCAGGTCCTTTTTAGGCCGCCGTCAGATGGGTGATTCTAATGATCTTGCCATTGGCAATCTGCAAAATCATCAACAGCAGCAGGATCACCAAGAAGCTGCTTGTTTGTCCCCCATCCTCTTCCCATACCTCAACTCTCCAAACGTATGCACTTCTAATCATAGCCATTAAGGATGAGCCAAACACCCCCGGTTCAGTTTGCACCAGAACATGCGAACAGGCAAAAATTTCGGACGAACCCCCCCTTGAAAGTCTATGGGACACGAACATGAAAATTCAAAAGTGCTCATTTTAAAGGCTAATATGCAAGTTATTGTCATAAAAGGTGTTTGGGGACCCGGGCCCTGTCCCGGGGGACATGTATCAATGCAAAAAAAAAATATGAATATTAAGGGGAACCCCAAACCAAAAATTTAAAAAAAAACTGCGTGGGGGGTCCCCCCAAAATCCATACCAGGCCCTTCAGGCATGGTATGGAAATTAAGGGGAACCCTGCACCTAAATAAAAAAAATGGCATAGGGGTCACCCCAAAATCCATACCAGACCCCTGGTATTAATATTAAGGGGAACCCCAAACGCTTCTACTCGGTGACAACTGTTATATAGCTGAGGGCGGGGCATGACGTGGGTAATGTGACATGTGACCCTGCCCCCCCTCTGACGCCACGTGACGTCAGAGGAAGGTGGGGTCGCCTGTTTACGTCACCGAGTGGCCCCGCCCTAAGCCATATAAAAGCTGTCATCGAGAAGAAGCGTCACTCGTCGGGAGCCTCCCACGGAGGCGGAGCTGTTGCGGCTTTTTTTTTTTCTTTTTTCGGCTCACGAGATGGATCTACATGGCGGGACATTTTTATTTTTACATTTTTTAATAAAGGACTTGTCCCAAAGTGTCTCTTGTCTTTTTTACTGTTCTTGACACTTTTTTTTGTGAAATGGTAGGGGTACAATGTACCCGTTACCAAGTCACATGGGGGCGGGATCTGGAGGTCCCCTTGTTAAAGGGTGCTTCCAGGTTCCAATAATCCCCCCCCGCAGACCACCGTGCAAGGGTTGTGGGGATGAGGCCCTTGTTTCCATCAACATGGGGGCAAGGTGCTTTGGGGGGCTACTCCAAAGCACCCTCCCCATGTTGAGGGCATGTGGCCTGGTACAGTTCAGGAGGGGGGGCGCCCTCTCGCCCCCCTCTTTTCCTGTGACCTGCCAGGTTGCATGCTCAGATAAGGGTCTGGTATGGATTTTGGGGGGACCCCTACGCCATTTTTCTTTAAATTTGGCACAGGGTTCCCCTTAATATCCATACCCGACCTGAAGGGCCTGGTATGGATTTTGGGGGGACCCCCACGCAATTTTTAAAATTTTTTTTGGTTCGGGGTTCCCCTTAATATTCATACCAGACCCAAAGTGCCTGGTAATGGACTTGGGGGGGGGGGGGACCCATGCTGTTTTTTTCAATGAGTTTTATCTATATTGCCGAGACCCAACAATTCATTACAGCCGCGAGCAGTTTTAAATGACTTTTTTCCTTTAGAAATATCATTTTGCCGTGGTACTGTTCTAAACACAGGAAAACAGGGCCACTTTACAGGCATACTATAGACACCCCCCCAGGCACGATATTTAAAGGAATATTTCAGTTTTATTGTTTCACTTTAAGCATTATTAAAATCACTGATCCCGAAAAAAGCTTTTAAAACTTTTTTTGCATCAATACATGTCCAGGGCAGGACCCGGGTCCCCAAACAGTTTTTATGACAATAACTTGCATATAAGCCTTTAAAATGAGCACTTTTGTTTTTTCATGTTAGTGTCCAATAGACTTTAACGGGGTTCCACAGCTTTCGAATTTGCTGCGAACACCGCATATTGTTTGTTGTTCGCCGAAAGTCTGAACAACCAAAGTTCAGCCCAAACTTATGCTTGGACCGAACCGTTAGCCCATCCCTATTAAACCATTCCTCACCCATTCCTGAAGTAGATATTCACTCTCAAATTGATGTTCCCTCCTCTCCACCCCTCCTCCCCTCCGCTAGGGATAGTCTTTCATTGACAAAGGAGGAGGGTGGCAGGCCTAGTGGCACGTCATCATGGGGGTTGAACCTGGAAGAGTCAGCAGCCTCCTGATGACATCACATACAAACATGGTGGCATGGAACGCATGCGGCAGCTGCTGAGAAGTGGATCTCAGCAGAACAAGGCTGGATCTGCTCGGTGGGTGAGTATCTAAGCTGTGAAGAACTCGCAACAAGGTAAGTAAGGGTTAAAAAAGGGAGGAGGTAAAAATATGCTTTAACCCTTTTTCTACCTTCCAGCCCACCCTGTCAAGTTGCCTTTATTCTATATGCTCAGGGCAATGCCCATAACGGGAGTTTTTCGACAAGGCTGTGGGGGTGGCCCAAGTGGACTATAGGTATAGCATTAAAAGTGGCCTACAGGTATGGCATTAAAGCAAAGTAAACGTTTTGGAAGCTGCCCAGTGTTTTTTAACCTACTGGAGCCTCTAGACTGCACAACAATATTTATTCAATAGTTAAACTTAATCAGCTACCTCTTGCCCATCATCACAGCGCCACTAAAGTATTAAAAATCCTCTCTCATGGCCCAACTTCACACTGTGGTCCAAGCGTGTGTTCTGGTCCTATGGAAATCAACAGAACCCCCAATGATATGGATATGGTTCATAAGACAGAGGAACTGACAACCACGCTTTACAAGAGTGGCAAAATATTCTGCAACACCTGGTTCCCTTGGACAGCCTTTCCCTGCTTTTCCTTTTACCAAGCTCTGTTGCCTCCAAAGACTTGGACCCCACCCCCCATCTTGATCAAACTCAGTTAGCATGCAAGTGATCTAGACCAGTGTTTCTCAACTCCAGTCATCAGGGCACCCCAACAGGTCATGTTTTCAGGCTTTCCATTATTTTGCACAGGTGATTTAATCATTTTCACTGCCTTAGTAATTACCACAGCCGTTTAATCTGAGGGAAATCCTGAAAACATGACCTGTTGGGGTGCCTTGAGGACTGGAGTTGAGAAATACTGATCTAGACGGTATTCTTTTACTGCTTCTAGAAAACAACAGTTTGCCCTGCTGAGCCTTTTCTTTTGGCACTGGTGTGAGACATTGCCCCCCCCTGTGCACTTTCCCATTCCCTGTCTCTGCCCTAAGGGGGGCGCCGATGCTGAGAGGCAGCCACTGATGCCAATGCT